>NC_045152.1:31595321-31611322 GCF_900700415.2 Clupea harengus | reverse complement strand
AAAGTCCAGTTTTGAGAAATGTTTGATCGTAACGGTGTTAATTATCGGAGGGCGTGTGTTATCAGCAAACGTTCGCGTTTTCGTGTCAACCCATTATTAAACTGAGCATATCGTCTTTTAATCCATTATTAAACTTAGCATATAGCTACGCTAGCTTGGCTATAGAATCTTCCATTTTCAGCCCCCTACATTGAGGCAGAGGTAGTGTTTGCCTCCCCTCTTAATGTGGCTTTATGTCAGCTCAGCAAATTCAGCGATTTTGTTAGTGCCATTTGTTTCATTGTCTAAACCAGCTTTCACTATATAGATAATCTCCATTTCCATCCAATTTAGCTGATGACGTTCAGAGTCAGACCGGTTCAGAGGCTGGTAGTCTGTCTAGGTCACAGGCTACAGCTAGCACGTCATGTACACCTCTAGCCCATCCTTTCTTCGAGGCAGGGAAAAATAAAATTACCGAGGAGAGGATCAACGAATGTCACCGAGCAGTGACTAAGTTTGTGGTGAAAGGTTTGCACCCTTTTACTACGGTAGATGCCCCAGATTTTCGTTAGGTTAATTTCTAGGAACATGTTTAAATTAAACAGAATACATTTTATTTAAGTTATGTAATTTTATTTTAAGTTCAAGAGGAATATGTATAAATGTTTTTTTTTTTTTTTTTAATGTGTATATACATACTGTATATGGTGTGTGCAGCATTATAGAAAATTATATAAAAGAAAATTAATGTAAATAAACCCGTTTGTGCTCTTTTTTTTCACCCCTTGCCCAATAAGAATCGATAAAAGAATCGATAAGGAATCGAATCGATAAGCAGGAATCGATAAGGCATCGGAATCGTTAAAATCTTATCAATTCTCATCCCTAGAGATGATACCTCTGGTGGATGAGGTTGAAGCCACACGCCCAGCAGCAGAAAGGCGGCAGCAGGGGGAGGAGAGACGGACAGAAGATCCTCGTAGATGACGAGATGAGTTGAGTTGACTTGAAGAAGAGAGGACTGATGCAGATGTCCAACGGGAGTTTCCACAGCCGTTACCACTTCGTTAGCTGGTCGCTAGCTTTGTAGCAAAGTCTGTGCTCAATTAATAGCCACTGTTTCAGCAGCTAAACTATTTTTCCTCTTGATGAGTTATCCACTCACCAAACTAAATATAACACCATTAATAATACAACAGAGTCCGTGTTGAACACTTTAACTAATAATGATGAATACTGTATGTATTAACTATACCGCTTCCACTCTTCATTTTAACCAACCTCCTCGCTCACGCTATCTCTCAACTCTCCCGTTCTCCTCACGTCAGTCCAACTCCTCCCACTTCCCTGTCCTTTGACCCCAGATGTAATTCGCTCATAATCAAACAGTACAACAATAAAATACATTCACTAAACATTTTCACAAATACATTACACAACAAATAATTAACATTTTAAATCAATTTACTTTTAACCTTAATGCTATTTATTATATCATGAACTTATTTATTCTAACTTATACTATTTATAAACCTATTCTATTTATACTATTAATAACTTTAAGCATCTAGCCTAATTTTCCAAAGGGCTACAAATACAACAGTGCAAAACAATACAACAGTGCAATGGTCTAACAGTCCAAGAAGTCTAAAAAAGTATATACAAGGAGGAATAGTGCAAAGAAGATGAGAGTCCAGAAAGTGCAGGAATAAATAAATACTATACGGTATGAGTATGACGGTTTTACAGTAAGGGTGAAATAAATAAATATGGTTGAGGGAGTAATTGTACATTGGTTATTACGATGATCCAGGGTTATTTCACAGTGCCACAATGTATTAGCTGTTCAGTAAAGAGACGGAGAGAGGGAAGAAACTGTTTTTGTGTCTGGAGGTTTTGTCGAACAGAGATCTGTAGCGCCTACCAGAGGGGAGGAGTTGGAATAGATTGTGTCCAGGGTGTGAGGGGTCTGCAGTGATTTTTCCTACCTGTTTCCTGACTCTTGAGGTGAACAGGTCTTGGATGGTGGGTAGGTTGGCACCAATGATCTTTTCTGCAGACCTGACTGTCCGTTGAAGTCTATTCTTATCCAGTTCGGTGGCCGATCCAAACCAGACAGTGATGGATGTGCAAAGAATAGACTCACTGCGGTGTAGAATAGGATCAGCAGCTCCTGAGGCAGGTTGTCCTTCCCAAGCTGGTGCAGGAAGTACATCCTCTGCTGGGCCTTCTTGATGATGGTGTTGGTGTTGGTTTCCCACTTCAGGTTTCGGGAGATTGTGGATCCCAGAAACCTGAAGGATTCCACAGCCAACACAGTACTGTTGAGTATGGTGAGGGGGGGCAGTGCTGGGGGGCTCCTCCTGAAGTCCACTGAAGTCCACATATAAAATAAATCTTCTACTGACGCAGGGATGACAGTGTATATGATTTACTGTATGTCATGATACACCCATAATATGAGATGTTCTAGCCTTTCCCTTTTTATGTTTCCTGGTGTAACATTGACACTTTTAGTCTCTTCTCCTCCAACCCCTTTCCTTTCAAATTGTTCTTATAATATTTTTTTTAAAGAAATGTCAAATATGATGTATTACTTAAAACTATACTGCACAGTATTTTCTTTCACCTGTCTTCATCATTTCTTTCCTAAACTACTCATTCTTTCTCCGCCAACCATGTCACATAGAATTGCAAAAACATTCATGAAAGGAGAGGAAAAGCACTGACTCGCTCTGACTTGTCTCTCTTTCTCTCTGTCTCACTCTCCCTCCTTACCTCTCTCTCTATCTATCTCTTTCTCACCGCCTCTCTCTCCCTTCCCCCTCTGTCCCTCCAGCACAAACAGATCTGACACAAGCTTCAGTGTGACAGAGCCCATTTGGGCACAGCTGCAGATGTAGTACCTTTAGCAAAACAAAAGGAGAAGCACATTGCCTTCTGATAAGATACTAAAACAGTAAGCCTGCAGACCTATATGACTCTACAGTGCACACTATGCCACAAATGCACACACCCAGCTGTATGCTGCTACAAAATGAATGAGATTGGGATTTAGAATACAATCTCTTGCAGTATTTCACAGTTACTTATCCTGTTACATAGCTTTCAACAAAAGGCTTTGCCAGGATGTCATTACCAGGATGATTGTAAGTCATTTTAAGTAACCTATGAATATGTATAGTATTACAATTAATTAAAAATCATAGTTATACATTCCTTATTTGTAAAATGTGTGGAAATTCCTCAGTGATAGCCATTTACTTCAACAATCATACCCTTTACTCTTTAATAATTTAAAGTGTTATCTTATAGTGTCATGAGAGGTTACTTTCACACACACACACACACACAAACACACAAATCTTGTCTACTCTGCAAATGATCACTCAGACTTATATGACAATCTACAGGAAACCACGCAGAGCCAAATAATTGATAATTCACATTGATATATTTGCTTTGTGTAGCCACAGTTCTACTTATTGACTTACTTTACAATGCTCCAGAGAAACAGTATCCATATGTACCTGCCTTGCCAGTAAATCATTCCAAATTGAATTGGGGGGAAACTGAATTGAAAGAGCAATAAGGAAGACCGAGTTTCATTATAACGTCACTGAAGATAACAGGAATTGATTGGGGCACTTTGGCCAAGTGCTGAACAATTGACTTCTAAATCTGAGACACTGTGTGGATACAGGTCCCGGCGAGCCCAAACGCGTACATCCAAAGCTTTATGAGGTGATGTTAAAAAAATTCTCTGGGCGATGCACTTGCCATATCCTTTGTTTGAATGCTAAATCTGTACGGTTGGTGTTCAACATGAGCAAGCCATGTCAGATTCCAAAAGGTTAGTGTGGATATGTTTTATATCTGAGGAGAAAGAAGGACACATTTGTGTTGCATCAAACCTTGCTTGAAGGTGTATGACAGCCTCATTAGAGCCCAATGATAGTGTTTGCATGTGGTGAATTTTTGTTTATATCCAGCATTTCCGCTGATTTTGGTTATGTCCACTTGTAACTGCATTAGTATAACATGTGTCAATCCCAACTGTTCCCTCCAGGTAGATGTAACCCGAGGTACTGACTAACATCTGGCTAAAGGAAGCAGGCTCAACCATTTCTGAATGAAAGAAAACTTTTACAAGAGACTGGTGAGATTGTGCAAGCAAGAGACTGAGCGAGGAGGGGGGGTGGTGAGAGAGAGAGAGAGAGAGAGACAGAGACTGAGCGAGGGAAGGATGGTGAGAGAGAGAGAGACTGAGCGAGGGAAGGATGGTTAGAAAGAGAGAGAGAGAGAGAGAGAGAGAGAGAAAGACTGAGCTAGGGGAGGATGGTGAGAGAGAGAGAGAGAGACTGAGCGAGGGAAGGATGGATGGTGAGAGAGAGAGAGACAAAAAGTGAGAGGGTTATCAAGAGAGAGACAGAGCGACAGAAGGAAGGAGGGTAAGAGGAAGAGAGACAGAATGCGTGCGAGAGAGTGGGATAGAGAAGGAAAGAGTCCCTTGACAGTCTGTCATCTGTTTCTCCTCCCTACTGTCTCCCCAGCTGTGTGTTTTGGGCCTCTGTGTTGAGCTCCCCTCAAACAACTACAGGGGAGCACGCAAACAGACAACAACGAGACAACAGGAGCTGCCTTGCTAAACCCACCAAAACCCTTTGCACTGACTCACAGGGGTCAACAAGTGCACAGATCAATACGCCGACACGCCCGTCACTTAAGGGCGCGGGGACACACTGCTGTGAGCCCTCAATCACGTCAAAACAGACACAGAGTACAGCCTTGTGGCGAAATGTGCTGTGTCCTAACAAGAGGAAGTCATCACACAACCGCAACCCCCACCCCAACCCCCATTCATTCCCCATGTGCTCTCCTATGGACACACTCAAGTGTTCAGGGAGAGAATAGAAATCACTGGTGATCGGATTAAAGAGATCAGCTCCACTGTTAAATGTTAAGAAGATCCATGGCCCTGGTGAGTAAGCCAAGGGGCATGAGTGTAATGATACCATGTGGACACTGAGTAACAGGTGAAGAGGACACACACCACCTTCTGTGTCTGCTTCCTCCGCTTATGTATGTACGTATGTGTGTGTGTGTGTGTATCTGTGTGTGTGTGTGTGTGTGTGTCTGTGTGTGTGTGTGTGTGTGTGTGTCTGTCAGTGTATGTAGGCGTGTTTTTTTTTTTTTAGACTCCGGAAAGAGAAATTGCAGGGGATTCGGATATTTCACCCTCTACGCTGCATGACATAAGGAATCTGGAGGAGTTTCAGTGCATAAAAGGCAAGGCCACAAGCATTAGCTGAACACCCGACAGCACTACATCAAAAACTGTCATCTATAAGCCATATAACCTCATGAGCTCAGGATTACTTCTGGCAAATCTTTGTCAAGTGCTACAATACGTAGTTACAACCAAGTCCCCTGTGCCAAAAGGAAGCCTTATATCAACAGTGTGTCCAGAAGCAATGCCAACTTCCCTGGGATGGACCATTACACAGTAAGGAGGTCAGATGAATCAGTATATCAGGAAGAATGGACGCCATGTGCTCCATACCAAAGACGAAAAGGACCATCCAGACTGTCACCAGCAACCAGTCCAAAAGTCAGGGTCTGTCATCCTATGGGGTTGTGTCAGTGCCCTTGGCAAGGTAACTTGCACTTCTGTGATGGCACCATAAATGCCAAAAAGTACATAGAGATTTTGGAGCAACGTATGCTGCCTTCACAGCGCCATCTTTTCCAGGGACGCCCATGCCCATTCAATGTAAAACAGGTCAAAGATAATTTACAAATCACAGTTTTCGGTTTTAATTTTAATTTAACATGCTGTCCCAACCTTTTCTAATTTGGGGTTGCACTTCAATTATTTACAGCCATGCAAGATTCCCAAAAGCCTAATTACACGGGCATCATCTCAATTTCACATTATTACTTTTTGCATGGTGTCATCACAGTGATTACCGATTATGTTTATATCTAACTAAAATGAAGAAGACATCATTCATATAAACCACAGGGAGGCTTAATCACCCTTTAATGTGGTGTGGCTAATCGAGAGGCTGATTAAGGATCAGTTAGCAGTGACTGGCAGGAGATGTGTGTGTGTGTGTCTGTGTGTGAGTGTGTGTGTCCTGCGTCCCTGAGTACTGATTCCAGGTCAGCTCAACAACTTCATGTCCCGGCTCCACTGGGATTCATGGAAAATGAGTTTGCAAATCAACTCATGCCTCATATCAAACAGGACAGACGTTAGGTCTAGGTGACCATTTACCCAAATCATTACACACACGCACACACACTCTCTCTCTCTCTTTCTCTCTCACCCCCCCCCCCCCCCGCTCTCTCTCTCTCTCACACACACACACACATAAAGATATAAAATATACAACTGAAGAAGAACAGAGAATAAATAATAAAATAAAAAAACAGTAAAATAATTTCCAGGTATATACCATTATAAACCAATATAAATAAACTGTTTGTACACAGAGAAAGAAATCACATTTATTCTGCCAAAACAAGTAAATTGAGCCATGGCCCTTTTATCTATCCATCCTGAGGTTTTGATTGGAGAAACAATTTAGACTCTTAGTGTTTCTGTGTGTACATTTGGGTTTGAATTGTGATGACTTGGCAGTGCTGTCTAACAAATCTGGATCATGACTGAAAACAGGAGAATAGTGATCATAGTTTTGGGATATGGATCTGTTTTTTTGATAGATGGCGTTGTGGTTTGGGATTTTTAGTTAATAGACCCAGTTTTAGTGTGTCAGAAATGGAGGAAAAACTGTAAAAAAATGGCTGGAAACCCCAGTTATTGTGTTGTCTATCCAGTAGACACGAGGGACTTACTGTACTGCACTGGGCTTGATAAACACATCATGAATTAGTCCATTAAATATTAAGGTTTTGGATATAAAAAAAACACACTGAACACGGGCACTTGGCCAATGATTACTCGTATAAATAGCAGTAGGTAAAATTGCCTCACCATCACCGTAATTATGCGGCTTGGAATCTATTATGTCTTCACGTCACTGGGACACAGAAGAGAGGAAATTGGTTTCCTGACATCCCTTTGATATTTCAGCTCACAATATGATTGAAAAGGTGTTTTTTTGTTCTTTTTTTATTCTGTTTTGGGCGTGCATGCGTCAATACACGAATAAGTGATTTAATCACACATGCATGAAGGACTTGTGCTTGTATGATGAAAGGGCTTGATGATTGAGGTCGAACATTTCCCTTGTTGATGATGACAAGTTTAGAGCTGTCAATTTAATCACCTGTTTGCGTTACACATTTCAAAATCCTATTTCCGCAGAGCAACAAATGTCAAGTGTGCATTCCACATCGTGTGGAGCTAACAATGTGCCAGAAATGACATCACAACCACCACGGCAGACCACGGAAATTACTCGACAGAATCTACTGCAGCAAAGTCCCTTGTACTCTATTGGCAAAAGGCCTTCTTCACTTTGGAAACTCAAACTTTGAAGTGTTCTGTTCCCTCCTTATCCTCCGTATGACACAATACACTTACATTACTTCCAGAGGTTTGTTGTGACAGACATTCAACACCTGGCACTGAAACCTCAGTGTCTGCTTTCTGTGTATGGTACTGATTGCGAGGATGTAGGCTGTCACATTCACACTACAAGCCAGGACAGATTCGGATGCACTGTCTGTCCTCTCACCGTGGAGGACGACGCAGATTGCCAGACTGCCAGCATCCCCTGCTCTGGGCTTAGACATCTCACGCGGCTATCAGCTGCAGGAATGTCTGATATGTCTGCTCCCGCCGTCTGGTACAAAGGGGAGCAACCATCAGCGCTGTCACACAAGAAAGAAACGACAGACACAAAAGCACACCGTTTCCTCATCTCACATTCAAAATCAGATATGTCACATGCTTTAACATACATAGCCTGGTAAGGTATGGACTTTGTGGTGCTTTGTGTGAAAAAAAAAAAAAACAGACTTCTGCATGAGTGCACTACTGTGAGTGATTTACAGTCCTGGGAAAAAACGGAGCACTCTGGTCTCTGGGCCGAGGAGTTTTCCCCTGCTGCAGGAGGGCGAGCCCGGGGCAATCCTCCTGGGCGCCTCCACATGGCTTCTGTAGGGGAGCCAGCCATGACAAGCCCAGTGTCATCCCCACCCCAGAGCCCCGTCTACTGAGCCTTACATAAAAACCCCTCCGTCCGCTTCATCACGCGCCACGACATGACTTCTCAATCTGCCACAGCAATGTGCTCAATGATGACAGAATTATGACAAACCAAAAGATGTGCGTTGTTACGTCTCAAGCTAGATGGCCAGGTGTTTGACCTTTGGAAATGTTTTCAGTCTTGTTCTGCTGCTCTGTACATGTGTACTGTTACAACATGTGAGGGGTGTTTAGTAGACACGACAAGCATGCACAACAGCAGCTTTGGACTGGTGCGGAGAGACTGGCAGATGAAGTGTGTGTGTGTGTGTGTGTGTGTGTGTGTGTGTCTGTGTGTGTGTGTGTCTGTGTGTGTGTGTCTGTGTGTGTGTGTGTCTGTGTGTGTGTGTGTGTGTGTGTGTGTGTGTGTGTATGTCAGTGTGTGTGTGTGCCTGTCTGCTGAGCGCTGTCACTGAGCGCGCATCAACTCATTAAGAGAGGAGAAGCTGAGGTAATAAGAGGCACTGGAGCGTTGGGGTCATGATGACAACGCAGTTTGACAGAGTCCCTGAGGTCCACACAGAAACAAACGACCTGCAGTTAGAGATGGGGGTGGTGGTGGTAGTAGGGGTGGAGGGGCTCCCAGGGATGAGGAGTCTTTTGGGGGGGGGGGGGGGGGGGGGGGTGCTGCTTTAGTTGATCACCTTCATCTGATCGCAAACAAGCTCAAATCCAAAAGCATCAAGTCCTAGGGGTCAAACAGGAGTAAGTAAACATTGTGAGTGCGTGAGTGCGACGAGACGCCACAGTAGTCAGACCCTGGCGTCTACACACACACAGACCACATAAAAGCTTCAGGATGTAGCTAGACAGCTAGAGCACACACACAACACACACACACTCACACACAGACACACACACACACACACACATTCTCCCACACACACACACACACACAAATTCACATACACACACACACACACACACATTCACATACACACACACACACACACACACACAAATGGCTCTATACTCTGCATGGGATGTGGTGTTGACCTTTAAAGATCTGTTTTTCTGTCTCCCATCGTGTAGCAGTAATTACTGCATCAACAGCCATTAAATTGTTGAGGCTGTTCCTCATGGAACTCATGGAATCCTTTCTACTAACAGGCCTCTTTGGCTGAATAGGCTCACCGTGGGCTACTTTTGCAGACAATGAAATGATGAAAATACAGGGTAAGTACCAGTTAGGTGAGGTATAAGAAAAAATTATGAAAGAGTCAGTAAATGGTATTTTACAAATGCAAAGTTTTTGATTTCACTGTTTGTTACTTAATGTGGCACGGTGGCTCAGTTGCTTGCACTGCTTGCACTGCAGCCTCACAGCAAGAAGGTCATGGGTTCAAGGTCCTCCCCAGGCCTTCAGTGCTCAGGTGGGCTATCTCCTGGGCCTTTCTGTGTGGAGTTTGCATGTTCTCCCCGTGTTCACAAGGGGTTTTCTCCGCTAAGAACCCCAACAGAAAAACATGCGAACAGAACAATCCTGTCCGTCCCTGACTGAGACGGACGGTTCACTTGGTCCCCGGGCGCTGAGAAGCTGCCCACTGCTCCTGGGGGCTCCTGGAGGAAGGACGTCCCGGGATGGGAAAAAAGCAGAGCAAGAATTCACGGCGACCTCAGGCCTGCGTGTGTGTATGTAGTGTGTCCTGGTCGCCTCCATATATATAACACGTGTGTGTTGCTGTGAGTTGTTTGTGCAATAAAAACTGACTGCAGTCAGCCTTGTTGTTTTTTAAAATGATTCACAAGGGACATCCTGTTTGCAACACGGCCAATTGCAATGACATTTACATCAGTACACAGATAAACAAGCCACTTTCATTTCCTTCTCACCAGCACTGGCAGATAACAAAACTCATCCTCATTAAGGAGTAGACAGTGACACATAGTACATGTTACTCTCACTGCAGAACCATCTGAGATATTAGGTGAAACTCATATCCCTCAATGCCTGTAGTCACGTCTCTTCTCAGAGGGTTCCACTAAACTGAATGCATGAACTGAAATGCATGAATTTTCCCACTACGACAACTGATACAAGGATGTTTGAGAGAGAATGGAATACATACGTACATGATATATATGTGTACGTGCCTGTGTCTTAATATGAGAAGCGTTTAGATGGCTTCAGTCTGTGTGTGCTGATGTATTGGCCATGGGGAAACACTGGTGCTTCCAAAATAAGGAGGAACTGAAGACAAGCCATGAAAAGAGAACCAGCCTACTGCAGTGTGTTTATGGGGAAAAGGACAGATTCCTTCTGTTGAAAGCAAGACAGAGGCCTTATAAGGAATCCAAAGTAAATAGTGGGCTTAGTCTGTCCGGCCACGACGAGGCCATTCCAGTGTTACAGACACACTTTCTTCACACATTCACTCTTTATCCAAAAAGTCCATTCTGTGTATCAAGCGGACATGTCAGTGACAAATCCTAGTTCATAGGTCAAAATTCAGCACTGCCAAAAAGCATTGTACAAGAACCAGTACTCATCATGTTATGCGTTGGCGCACGGAACGAGTCTCAAGGTTAGGGGGCAAGAACATGGGGAATGCCCAGGCGTGTAGGGGGGTTTGGGGGGGAATGTTCTTAATTCTGGCAGCTAAATGCACCATTTTTCCAGTTTGAGACAGAAACAGAAAGCCTAAAGGCAGTGGCGGTACCAGGATATTGCAGTGTAGTTTTACGTTGCAACTTGAATCTAAATGGATGCAAAACGGAGGAGCGCATATTTTACGCTTGAGGCCTACAATGTCAAATCGCTACACGTTTTTTTGTGGCAGGAAGAAAAACCATGAAGGGATACGTCCCCCAGAGAAAAGAATGTACCATTTAAATGCACACTGTTAAATATCTGAGCTAATAGTAACACATAAATGCATGATTTACTGCTGATACATTTACTGTTGAAGCCATATTTCTTGCATTACAAAGTAAAAGCCAATAACTAAACAAGATTATTATCAAACTAATGGCACAAGAAGACTACATAAATGTTTATTCGTCAGCATCAGATAAAAACGTTGTTTTGGTGAACAGAAGTGAAGTGAAATAGAAGGTCGGCCTACTTACTCGGTTTTAAGGTTGAGGTTGCTAGGTTTACTGTCATGTTATGTCATTGTGTTTCTGCTTATTCTCGCCCAGAGTTAAAATGGCAATATAGACATAGAAAGTTATCTATCTGCGCACATATAAACAAAACTCTAAGTTAGAAGCGGAATAAGTGACCTCTGCAAATGTCTCTTTGTTTTTTATGTAGTGTGGACGGTGCTGTTGCTTAACATAGGCAATATATTCAGGGCCAGATGTGGGCCGCTTCTGGCACTCCTGATGTTATGTTAATCTGCAAACAATAATGGATTTATGCAAAACAATATCATGAACAGCCTGTTTGTCGTAACCGTTTTGAAGAACTCCTTCAAGTCAGGTTACAGTAAAATAATGTGTTGATAGTCGTCCCCCTCCTTCCTCCTGTGATGTTAGCCTGAGGGCCGAGCAGCTGGTTCATTTCCACGGTGACATCATCTTCCACTCACTCCTCAATCCAGCGCTCCCTCTGACTCCGCTACGCCTTAGCATCATGGCGTGCAGGAGCACCTGATGAAGACGTGGGGCCTGTGGGGGGTCCAGTAGAAGACATCACCTCTCCCCCGGCATTTACAGCCTGTCTGTCTTATCATGGAGCAGCTTGGAGTTTGACTCAGAGTTTGTATGGGGGGGAGCAGGTACAGTGGGAACACTTTTTGTTTTGCCTTGTATTTTACCTTGTTGCAAAAAACTGCTCTAACTTTAACATGTGTGCAACATACACCTCTCGTGTCTATATTTACTTCACAAATTCAATGCACGTGTCAGTTACTTTTTCATCATTTGTAAGTTAGAGTTATAACAATGGCCGAGGACAATTGTAACATGCCAGTTTGAAGGGGTCAAGGGGACAACAGCCATGCATTATTCAAATGAAAATAGTGGTGGATAAGGTTTTAGTCTT
This sequence comes from Clupea harengus, assembly GCF_900700415.2. NCBI lineage: Eukaryota > Metazoa > Chordata > Actinopteri > Clupeiformes > Clupeidae > Clupea > Clupea harengus. Next base: position 31,599,134 of record NC_045152.1, on the reverse strand, counting down.
TGGAGAGCATGCATGTCCAGAATGTCCACTGTTACACTGATATTTCTGACAGATGGAGGATGTTGAGAGTAAAGTCTACTTATAGCCCTTGCTTCAGTTCATAACAAGCATTCACCAAACTGGCGGTGTTCCATCAGACATTTCAAATAATTGTTGTCACAGCCTTGAATGAATATCATCACCTGCAGTCAAACAAAGGACATGTTTGTCTAATTTCACTTTTAGTTCATGACGGGCTTTTATTAAATATTATAGCTGTTAAAAAAAAACCTTATCACTGAGTATTTATTAACTGTTATCATGTATTTTCTGTCACCGACAAACAGAAATGAAAAATTCTTCACTTTCATTTTGGCTGCTTTTGAGTGTCAGCAGTTAGTGATGCTTTTGCTGCTATGCAACTGATGAGAGCACATTATATTCTTAATTAAAAGTTTTTTTCCATAATTGTTTATTAGCATATTGGTACCAATAATCACATTCATGAGATGCAAAGACATTTACATGTTTGTACATGACTTTATTCTCACCATGTTGACAAAATCAACACAAAACAGCACGGGAAGCGACATGTCTACAGCGAAGTTTGTTTTTCTTGGTTTCTACCTTAAGCCTTAAACCAGTGCATTTGTATGAGTACAGGTCTGATCTGAGATCAGCTGAAATGTGAAATCCCCATACAAGGACAGTTAGAGTACAGTAGGGTCACAGTGGCCAGACCGTGGGAGAAGCCTACAGCGTGCACAAGTCTAATCACATGAATGGGCTCTATTCAGTATAACGTACTGTACAGCGTTGTCCATATTGGGAATGGACTCCAATGTGTCTTCCTTAACCTTAAACTTTTAGTTTATGTTGTGGATGTTATGAATATGTTCTGTAATTGGTCAATCTGTAAACAATAACTGATTAATGCAAAACAATATCATGCACGGTCTGTTTGTCATAACTGTTTTGAAGAACTTACATGCTCCTTCTAGTCGGGTTACAGTAAAATAATGTGTTGATAGTTTCGCAACTTTCCTCTTGTGTCAGCCTGAATGCATCACAGGCTCTGCATTAATTGTGCTGTCTGGCCTTTTTGATATTTAACACAGGGAAAAGCTTAGTGGCATTGTTTGGGGAAAGGCCTAACTAGCCATCAACAGGTGATAAGAGCAGGGGAGAAAGAGAGATGGGAGAGAGAGAGAGAGAGAGAGAGAGAGAGAGAGAGAGAGAGAGAGAGAGAGAGACGGCGTCTGCCGGAAGTGGCTGACGTCCTGATTGATGTGGTTCCTTGACGGGTGTGCCGATAACTTGAGTGTGCTGGGTTTGTGGTATCCTGTTGTTCTGCCAGGCATTGCCGGTGCCAGAGAACAGACAGAATCAGCTGATGCACATCCATCGGTTTTGGCAAGGATTCTGTGAGACGCTGTGGAACGTGACCAAGCGCTGTCACTCCAGTTAATCAGGCCATTGACAGTGGATGTGAGATATAGAGAGACGTCAGAAAGGGAACTGAAAACTAGCGTGGGAGAAGGGTGGGTATCAAATGTATTCACCCACGTTCAACCCCCAAGCCTGAAAGGCATTTGGTGATGGCTTTATGTTAAAAAAAATCACAAACAAAACTTATGTAATGATCCTCCAATGCTGTCTAAGCCTGTACCAACCCTGTGTGGTGATCTGTTTCCTTGTTTTTGAAAGGTGTTACTCTTTCGAAGTCAACATCAATGAACACATACACTTACTTAGAGTGCCATCAACACAATATCCTATTACATGTCATCCATGCGTACAGTGCCTTTAAGGCAGAAAATATCTAAAGCACTCGTGCTGTACCTCTGCGTTCCCCTGGCGAGCTAAGCCTCTCTGGATGCGTACAATATAAGCCTGTATCTGCTTTCTGCACAACAGGTGCCAGCAAGCGATATATAACTTTCATATTGTCCCTATCACTGACCGTTTATACTAGAGGTGCACAGAGATGTCATTATCTGTATCTGTTCAGCCAACAAAATGATCTGATTCTGTATCTGTATACGGATTGAAGATCGAAAGTGGGGGTGGTTTATACCGGAAGTCACATTAAATCAGGCTTTTTCTAACATAATATTCATTGGCAATGGAATTGTTGTGCCTTCAAAGCATCAAATTGATTTAATATTGGCATATAATTAATTATGAAATATATTTCCAGTTTATGAACTGCCTGAACCCCACCACCCCTTTAACTGGGGGACAGTAAACAATCAGAAACTGAAAAAAATAACAATTTTATAAATCGATAGATTCTGTTTTGCATTGGAAATAGAAACTGTTTACTATTTAGTAAAGATATATAGAAAAATATCCCTCAGTTAAAGGGTATCATTTTAAATTCCAATGATGCCATATTGCATTTCTTGATGTGTTAATGTTCCGTGAATTATTACTTTACAACTGTGGAGTCCATTGCAAGCTTCACAAATCACTTGTCGCTGTCCGTTTAAATTATCATGAAAGGGGTTTAGTGGGGACTAAGTCAAAATTCCATTAAATCTATAATACATACAGCATGTTACATCTTAAACAGATGAATATTGACTGAAATAGAAGGTAAAACATTTTTTTCAATATTTAGACTGGGTTTTTTAACAGATAGCTAAAAACTACCGGTTCTAAGCTTAATTTTTTGGTATAGGTTGCAGGAGTTTGAAAGAAATCCAGCTGCCACACCAGGCTTGCTAGCTCCCATTCATGTTCCCTCCGCCTCCTCCTCCTCCTCCTCCTCCTCCTCCTCGATGCGAGAGTTCCCCTGAGTGATAGCCGGGAACAGTCAGCTCTCAGCCCGCTGCCTGCTATGCACTGACTTGGTTGGGGAGGCTACAGAATATAGCCATCACTTTTCAATAATGGGTAGCAAATGCAACTACTAGTTAGTGATATCAAGTCCTATGTTGCAAGCAGATTGGGCATTTTTTTCTTGTGGCCATCCAAAATTAAATGAATCGATTTGAAGAAACACATTGATCGCACACTAATGCACAGCCATTTTTTTCCAGAATAATAATAAGCAACTTTGGGTAGAAGAAATATCTGTTTCCATTTGTGCTATACCGAAAAATGTATTCGGATTCAGGTACATCCCTAATTTATACACATCCAAACACACATACACACACACACGCACACACACACACTCAAACAAACTTGCTCAGCTGCTTCACAACACAGACAAAGACACTAGCCCTAAATCTCAAATGGCATATGCAGATATTTACATATTTAACCAGTATAAATTAAGAATGTGCAAATAGCCTTAAAAAGTCATTGGGAATCATTCTCCATGATTGTTTGCCGATCCGTTCAGAGGGGAAGAAGGCCGTTCTTCTGCCCTTTTACACTTCAGCTAGGAATGCTGCAGGAAGCTTGGTGACCCTTTCAAGACCTTTTAAAGCGTTCGGATACTGTGTGGCATACACAAGACTCACAGCAAAGCCCTCTCCCCTGATCCCATTTTTGATCAACTAATTTCTGCAGTGCGTCCTCAGACACAATGATCTCATCTCTCGACTCCACCAGCGGGATTCTCTCGGAGTCCAACTCAACGAACTGAACGTCGAGGAGGGTGGGGGGTTCACAGCGGAGAAAAAAAAGACAGCAAAAGCGCAGTGACGCCCGGTGACGCCCAGGCTGCTCCTGTCAATTAAAGATGCTCGCCAATCGGCTCACAGGACTCACTTGTGAGGGGACCAGATGCGGACTGGAGCAGAGGGGGGGCGGGGCCTCTGTGGCGCCAGTCCGATGACGCTCCCGTCAGGTGCTCTGAGGGCGCTGGCCTTTCGGAATGGG
>NC_045152.1:31535321-31592821 GCF_900700415.2 Clupea harengus | reverse complement strand
AAGTCTACGTGTTAGCAGCGCAGTGTGATACAGGATCATTTCTGACATCATCCTGGACTGCAGTCAGTCACACTGAGACACAGCAGGAGAGAGAGACCCACGCCAGCAGCATACAGCTACTTGAAGTGTGTCAGAGGCAAAGACAGCAAAGTCACCTCTAGCATGCACATGCACATAAAATATGCCTGTTTCTGGCCAAATCATCCTCAAACTGCACCTCGAAAGCACACTGAGGGCCTCATTTACTAACATTTGCGAGCGCAGCGTAATCCGCGCCTTTGCCAAACCGCATTTATAGCGCACGGTGTGTTTCTGCATTTTGCGTCGTATTTATCAAACAAGAACCTCGTCGCGTAATCAGCGCCTAACCCCGCCCATTAGTGTTAATAGCGTGCCGCTAAAACAGGGAAGAAAGGGCCTGCGTGTTCCTGCCACCTTGGATGATGAGTTAGAATTAGAGCTTTTGGTTCACAAGGTTACAGCAAACTTAGCTTTTGGGAGTGCTCAATTAATAATTTTATATTTTAATAAATTAACCAATTTTTATTAATAAATTATTGATTGAATAAATGTACATATAAATTGAGACAAATGATGCTCTCGGAATGTAATGCTATACAGCAATTTGCAAGGGTTTTAACCAAGATAATAGCATGAGTTATAGAGAGCATTGTCCTGATATTGTTTTTACATTACTTCAGATCTGGAATGCTGTCGCGATTGCTGAAAAACTCATGTAATGTATTTTTAATTGTGAATGCAGAAATAAAGCCATTGTGTGGAATCCCTGGTCTGACTGTATATCACCCAACACCTGCACAACTGAGGGTCGTTACACTGGTGACCACCAGTCCACACTACGTTGTCAGGGGCAATGGAGGTTTTCAGATACGCTAACGTTGCCATGGCACTGGGGGTAGCTTGCGCTCGAGAGGCTATAACGTCAAAATAAACATGGTAGGTGAAATGAATATGCTGCTCTGTCTCTACAATTTACTTAGTTTAGTTAGTGTACTTCAAGTACAAGTTCTTTTCCTGAATAGATACGCGTTACTCCTACGCAGAAGGGCTGAACTCTTCTTCTACATGTTACATCAAACGCTAGCGAGCTAAGCAGCACAGATGGATGTCTAACCCTGCTGGGATTGGAGGAACTCTCGCTCTCTCATTCAGTGAGTGAACTCAGCTTCGTTCAGGCAATTCTACTCCCTGGATGATGGGAGTTTGACACATAACATCTGAGCTCCTCTTCAACAGCGCTGCCTATTACTTGGGAAATGAGTCAGGCAAGCCATGGTGTATAGTATTTTTTTTTTGGCATAATTAGTCCTGACACCGTAAAAAATAATGAATCCACGCCTCTCCTTCTTTTCTCAACGCAATGAATGGGCATGACAGGGAGATAGAGCCCTCAAGCTACATATGTTTACAGCTCATTGAACTAGACTAGAGCATATTGGAAGGTTTCTCTTTAAAAAAAAAACACACACACTGTCTACGACGATGACAGCTTTGAACCCTTTGTAACCCTGCATCCATTTTTTGAAAGTAGACTTTGGGGACATGAACACGTTGTAGATTATATAGTGGAGATGAGAGTTGTGCGGTGTTCACAGTTGTGGCCTGACCTGGAAGGAGCTGAACAAGAGGTCGATGAAGAGTTTGGTGAGGCGCAGTCCTAAGGCGCGATCTGAGGTAGACTCGTCAGTGACAAAGGAAAACAGGACTGGATGGATGCCAAGCAGCGGAATGAGGGTGAGGGTGGACTTAGCCAGTCTGCGGAGGAGAGAGAAGAAGCAAACAAGTAAACAAATAAATATGCACATATTCATTCATTCATTCATTCATACATATATTCATACATACATATATACATACATATTCACAGTACATACATACACACATTCATACATTTATGAATATAAAGACAACATGATATAGTATAGGATCAAATAAAAAATAAACCTTTATGATTTTTGTGTTGTGTTTAAGAACGGCTCTCACCGAAACTTGTAGTCGGAGTATCTCATTTGATGCGCTCTCAGCTTAGACACAAGGATCTTAATGATGCGGATGAAAATGAAGAAGTTTATCTGGAGAGAGTCAAACAAAGAAACAAAGAAACAGTTAGACAAACTGAAAAAACAGTTTTAGGCCTGCTTTCCTGGTTCAGAATCAAGTTAAAGTCAAAATGTTTTAAAGTGTTCAATACAAATATGTCCTTAGTTAAAAGTTACTTTCCACATTCCCACCTGTCCCTAAAATAGTCGTGTGGGGGGTGGTGAGCAGTGATTCTGCGGGCTACGTGTGTAAAACGCAGGAACTGAACAGTACACAGAGGCATCTCAAACACAGGAATTCCTGAATGATAGGACCTCTCAAGATCACCGTGGAAGCTGTGCATCACGTGAGTTCCTCAGAAAAGGCCGATGTTGTTTACGGTATGAGTGCCTGTCTCAAGCAGAGTCTGGAGGGCTACTCGGCTTTCTCAAACTATCAATCTGTGCTCTTTTCACCGTGTCACAAACGAAGATTACATTTCAACCTCAAACCTCAACCCAAACCTGAAGAAATGGAAGATGTATAGTGATTTTGATTTAGTATACTCTCAACCACAACCTACTTTCCACAAGCCATGTATTATAGAAGTCTCTTTAATATTGCATGGGATGGTAAGGCGAGGACACACGAGAGCAATGCTAACTGAATGCAATGGAGTGAAACAGGATTGCTGAATGTATAGAAGTGCTCTGGGATCTGGGACTCCGGGACAGTTGAGCTTTAAACACATTCTACATGCTACGGTTCAACATTTATTGTCCTCCGCACTCACTCTTTCTTGTACTTAACACTCATTCCTTAACACTTTCCACAGCTCCTCATATGGGTTTACATCGAGAAGAGAGAGAGAGAAAGAGAGAGAAAGAGTGAATGAAAGACTCATTATTGAGGCTTGTAAGGAAACAGAAGGGATGGAAAGGAGAGGAGAGGAGAGGAGAGGAGAGGAAAGGAGAGGAGAGGAGAGGAGAGGAGAGGAAAGGAGAGGAGACGAGAGGAAAGGAGAGGAGAGGAGAGGAGAGGAGAGGAAAGGAGAGGAGAGGAGAGGAGAGGAGAGGAGAGGAGAGGAGGGAGAGGAGAGGAGAGGAGAGGAGAGGAGAGGAGAGGAGAGGAGAGGAAAGGAGAGGAGAGGAGAGGAGAGGAGGGGAGAGGAAAGGAGAGGAGAGGAGAGGAGAGGAGAGGAGAGGAGGGGAGAGGAAAGGAGAGGAGAGGAGAGGAGAGGAGAGGAGAGGAGAGGAGAGGAGGGAGAGGAGAGGAGAGGAGAGGAGGGGGGGTGGAGGAGGAGAGAGTGTCACACATGTCTCACCAGCACTGAGAGCAGTATGGGCGAGCGTATGATCCACCAGTACTCCATGTTTATATTCTGCTCCCAGCACCTGAAAGAGGCCAAGAGGCCAAGAGGCAGAGTTAGCACATCATTCATGCAAGAGATTGGATATTTGCTTACATTACCTTCCCTCACTTGTGGTTGTTTGTATGTGTCAACCAACTAACTAACTCTTACTCCCATCAACACCCATTTCTAATAGGACACAGAGAAGAGGCTTCAGCTCTCCTCAAAGCACAGCTATCTCTCCAAGATGTGTTGAGGTCTTCCTCCTGCTCAAACTTTTATGTCTCTGTCCCACCCCCCACCCCACCCCACCTCTTTCCCTCTGTCCATGTCTTTATTTCTCTCTCTCTCTCTCTCTCTCTCTCTCTCTCTCTCTCTCTCTCTCTCTCTCTCTCTCTCTGGTAATGGCCTCTTATTTGTTCTGACACAAAAGCAGCACAAAGTGAGCAGGCAGTGAAGGAGCTTGTCTCTGTGACCAGGGGGGTAGTTATCCAGGGATGAATTCGGCTCTTATGAACTCGCCAAAGAAGAGGAAGAATAAAAGGGGCAGACACGCTGAAAGGTTAGTTGGCCAGAATAGAACACGAGGAAGACCACTGGCTGCTGGGGGGGGGGGGGGGGGGGACTGGGGCATTCTGCGGAAGACCGACAAGCAATCACTTAGCACACAAATGCCACAGTGTTGTTTAGATGATTTATATAACAGCCTGAGGTGTTTTTGCAGGTGTTGCAGTATTATCCTCTCTCATCTACTGCACTCGTTAATCTGGCTTGTTTTGCCATGTTTACTGTGCCTGGCAAAAGGCCCTGAGGACCCACAGTGTCACAGAGGTAGAAGAGCAGAGATTCCGTGAAATGCACCAGGTCGTGTTGGGACATAAGCCCATCCTGACATGAGCCCGGTGCAGGAAATGCTATTACGGGCCGCAGACACTGCCAGTTTTGGGATGAAACAGAGCGGTGAATGCTAAGCTCTGCCTTAGCTGAGGTGTGTACTCAACTCTACTCTACTGCTATGCCTATCAGAGTCAGAGTCAGGGATCAGAGTCAGGCCAACAAGTGTAATTTGCCACTTCATTGAACTGGAATTGCATGGCCATAAGCTATCTAGTCCTTTCATAGATTTTTCAATCTGCCATAACTAAGAGCTTTGGCTCTGACACACGCCAGAGCGCACGGGTGACCATGGTGCCCCTTTAAAACATCAAAATGTTGCTGTGCTGTGACCTTAGAAGAAAAGCTCAGGACCCCATAACGTCTCTGCCAGAATATGAAAGTTTGACAGTAACAGCTAAGAGGAGAGGCTCCTCTTGCGGGCACACACACCGAGATACATTTTCACGGGTCGATAAAAGGTGTGAGTGTAATTGCAATGGCCCGTTCGATAGACAAAATACCATCTCAGAAAGCCAAGGCGGTCAAGAGAGGAACACTTACTCCTCATTCTCATACAGATACTTCACGATCACCCAAGGAAATACGAATATCAGTGGGATGCCTGTCAGAAAGAAAAAAAGCAGCATGACACAGACTGATCAGCAGGGCAGCAGTCACCTTATCTAGAAGTAATAATAACAATAATAATAACAGTACAATAAGTTTATATAGCACTTTTTGGGATTGCCAAATACAGATCTATAAGGTGGTCTAACAAAACAAATGAATACTATAAAGTAAACATTAAATTGGTAGCTGAAAAAAACAATTTCATTAAAGGGATGGAGAGTTTCTTGCCCTCCTCTCTGATCCTGCTCACCCCAGCCGATGCACAGGTAGACACCAAAGTAGTTCTTCTCAGTAAGCACCGTGACCACGAGGAGGTTGTGCAGGTAGATTCCCTCCACGAGGAGCCAATAGCTGTTAGCGGTAATGCTGTACTGCATCATCACAACGGCAATCCGACAACCAACCGCTGTCTGAAACATGAGCACGGCGCAACACACATGAATGTACACGGGTGTTACTGGGAATTTGGAATATTCATCAACCTAATTCTATGGTCAGACTCTACAATGAGGGTTAAAGTTGCAATGTAAGCATTAAGATCAGGGTTTTGGTTTAGGTTTCTGTCGTGGGTCGACTGACCTCGTTATTCACCAGCCAGCCCACTTCGTAATCAGTGTTGATGTCCTGGCCGATGTTGAAGAACGGCCTCTCAATGAAAGCATCTTTGATAAGGATGGACATGGCTCTCAGGATGAAAGAGGCAAACAGGTTCATGTGGATGTTGTTCCTGGTGCAGTGAAGCTTCCTGTGGACAAGGGCAAGGCCATTCAAAAACGGGATAAACCAGAGCGCTTCATTCGTCTGCTCATCAAAGGATTGTTCCACAAATGATGCTTGACCAACAGACAGCCATTTAGTACATGTGTTCATCACTAAACATGTGCACTAGATCCTACATGGGCATTTATGTATTGTATACTATTATTTCTTCAATTACTGTTATTCTTGTGACCACCACTGAGAAAGTACATTTGCCCTTCTGAAGAACTCCACTGGTCATTAAGAAATGGTGCTTCAATATTCCCAGAAGATGAAGTGTCACCTGAAAGCCATCAGGATCCCAAGTGCCAGCACCAGAGCACCCAGGGACAGGGAGTACCCCACGGTGTACATGGCCCGGAACATACTGAGGATCTTCCCGTGCTGTCATACACACACAGATAAAAAAACACACACACACACACACACACACAGAGAGAGAGAGAGAGAGAGAGAGGCAGATATAGTTATGTTCATGTTCATGTGTCTGAGCTGTGAAAGAGTGAACACGTTAAAGTGGAATGCCATACCCTCTCAGCCCCATGCTGGTCATCTTGCTCACATTCGCTTGCATTCTTCTCAGGCAACCACTGTCCGTCGGCGCCACACTCTCGATACACGAAGCCATGTCGAACTGCAGCGGGCAACATGGAGAGACCCTTAACACAATCATCTTCCACAACCTAGTCAGCTATCAGCCAAGATTGTTTCAGAACCTTGCTTTTTTTTTTTAGCTATCCTTGTTTATTTGAGAACCTAGTCAGCAATAATCTGAGTTTGTTCCAGAAACTAGTCAGAAGTCATGAGATCACCGAGTCAGAATGAGTACTATGCACGATACAAGGACAACACTAAGACTAAGTCAGCTAAGACCATTCAACTGAATCAATTATTGTCTAAGGTTGTTCCAGAGCTTTTCCAATAGTCTCTAAAATGGCTGCAGAATAAAGATTGTTCCAGAGATCCACAAGCTTTTCACTAATACTATTCCAATCTGACTCAATATTCCAGCTCTAAGTTAATTATCAACAGACCACTGAGTCACCTATAATCAGACTCGTTCAGCACTGACTCATCTTGTGCTGAGTCATCTATCGACTCCAATGCTGACTCAGCTATCGTGTCCACTGAATCTACACACTGCACACGTCTGCTGCTCCAGCTCGACACTACAGGGCTCTTACTTACCGTCAGAGTACCAGGGCAGGTACCAGGGGCAGGCAACACTCACGGTGGTGTTGGGCAGTCCGTCCGGCCAGCAAGCATACTTGTCAAACGTTCTGTTGCACACAACACCTGACCGCAAGAGAGAGAGAGAGAGAGAGAGAGAGAGAGAGAGAGACAGAGAGAGAGAGAGAAAGAGGGAGAGAGAGAGAGAGAGAGAGAGAGAGAGGTAAATGCCCATTTAAGAGTTCATCCTACAGTACCCATACTCTCTTTCTCTCTATTACCATCTGTTTCTTGCTGACTCCAATGCTTTTTACTTTTGTCTTGTTGCCCATAAATTACCTACTTTAAGGCAAAATTCACTCTGAGAATGATTAAATCCAAAAAATGGACATTCATGGTGTTTGGGCAGGACGTCCCCCATGCATACATGAGACATTTGGTGCTATCAGGCACACCATGGCCTGATCACAGTTTAACTAATTACCACATCCTGTCACAGAGTCACAGAGCCAAATCGATGTCTGTGTAAAAAGGGCGAACCAGCATGGCGGGATAGGGGTGTGACGGAACGTAGCAGCTAACCAAAATGAAGCGAGGCTTGTCAGAACAAATCTGACATGATAAACATTAACATGTCCATGAGGCACACCGACATTGCTTGAGTCTGAACATTGCTATAAATGTGCATGGCTTGCAAGAGCCTGCAGACACTATGCTCACTCATCATTGTTTCTGAAAGTAACAGGTAGGCTAGTTCATTTCTGAAGCGTATGTTATGGCGCATTCGAGACAACTCAGAGTTTTTCTTCTAACTATCAATAATTATGTACAACTCTTTTCTCATCCATTTTGAGACACTGTCTCTTCATGCATTTTTTTGTGCATTTAAAAGGTTTTTAACTTTTGATAAAGTCAAGGTCTCTGTTGCCATAGGTCTCTCATTGCCATATTGATAACAACGTCAAATTGATTAAATGATGTACCTCCACTGAAGCCCGGACATATTTTTTCTCAGAGTTTCTGAATCCGAGCTCTGACTTCAAGTGCCATTATAGAGCAATTTTCAAAGTTGGAAACATCCAACTTCCGAGTGGTCTCGAAGAGGACATTATAGATCAAGAAAAACATAAAAACACACGGCATTATGCCGCCTCTGTTTGGTTCAGTGCAAACAGGCCAAGGCAACGTAATGAGGGGTTTTCTGTTTCTCTCCTTCACCATGTTTCTCATTCATTCATATCAAGCTTGGGTCTATGTTCTCTTCTATGTCAAGCATTCAGGTTTATCTGGTTCATTTGATCATTCAAGCATATTCGGCTTTTACATCTAACAATTGGCTTCTATACTGCTTGATAATATTGGAGGTCATTTAATAATTGAATGGAGTCAGATTAGTTATATTTTTCCCAAATATTTACCCCTCTAATGAATCCTACTGTCTCATAATGTTTTAACATGTAAACCTTCCAGTTGGGCGTTTTCCATCTATGGTAACATTTTGGCTGCCCTTATACCGCCAACTAAAATACAGCCTCTTTTTGATCCTTCTGAGGACCACTAGGCTTAATGGTATGGGAAGTTGATAATAAGAGACAGTGTGTCCTTTCATCTCTGCATCAAACAGGTATGTGGTCAGACTCACACAGTACCTCACTAGATAGCTCAGCTCAGCTACACTGCATCAGAGAGCAGACTTTCATCCTTAAGCATGCCTCTGCATTAAGGGGTGACTGTGAGGCTGAAGTCAGGGGCTTTGCGGTGTGCTGACCTGGAGGACTCCGGACTTACCAGTGACTGGAGGGTGTCTGCTGATGTTATGGAAGCACTGGTCATGATACATGGTCCATCTTTCCACTAAGATCTTGAACTGTCTGGCAGGAGACACCTGCAAAGCCAATAGGGACATATGTATGTATGTAGATGGGGCACAGCAAGGACTATACAAACCATAAAATGGGACACTTCCTGCTCTAGTGCTGTAACTGAGATCGACCTCAATTCTGTGTGGCAACAAAAGCATCATGGTGCATGACACCATGTAGCATAAAAGAACACAACATGGTTGGTTGATTGGTTGGTTGGATGGTTGGTTGGATGGTTGATGGAATGGGCATGTGTATTTTTTCGGTATGGCTTGTCAAACCGTGGAAAGACTCAAGTCAGAACAGGACAGGCTACAACAGGACAGGCTGCAACAGGACAGGCTACAGCAGGACAGGCTACAACAGGACAGGCTACAGCAGGACAGGCTACAACAGGACAGGCTACAGCAGGACAGGCTACAGCAGGACAGGCTACAGCAGGACAGGCTACAACAGGACAGGCTACAGCAGGACAGGCTACAGCAGGACAGGCTACAACAGGACAGGCTACAGCAGGACAGGCTACAGCAGGACAGGCTACAGCAGGACAGGCTACAAAAGGACAGGCTACAAAAGGACAGGCTACAGCAGGACAGGCTACACAAAGCAACGCACCAGAGGATGGCAATGTTACATGTCTTAAATGTGAAATAGCATATTCTTCTGTGTTTTTTTCCCGTATGAAATGGGTCAGGAAGGCTTCTTTCGCCTCAGCTGAAGCTTCAGCAGAGCGCATTACATAACATCATCTGTTCTGTTGTTTTGACTGCATGTAACAGTGTCACAATAACCCCAGTCCCTGCCCCCGCAACCCTCATAGTCCTCAGATTAGCATCGCGCTCTCGTTCGATCGTCACGAAGATGCTATGTTTAGATGTGTTTGCTGCCCCTGGCTTTCGTCAGCCCCTGGGCTGGCGCTCGGAAGGCTCTTGTGTCTAAGTGGCTCTAAAACATGGTGGATGCTCACAGCTTTGCAGGCATGGAGCTCCAGTGGGCCGGATGAAGCTCAGCATTGCCAGATACAGAGGGGAACATGGCATCACGTCTGGCCTGTGCTGTTTAATGGGCTCTTGGTGTGCCAAATGTGGATCTCAAGCGGCCACTACACACAGAGAGAAGTGCTACTTCTAAACACTATTGGAACAACGAAGGAGTTGTTCCAGAATACCGCGTTGATTCTATAATCACAGACTTAGAATTCCCAACGACGCACAATGGTCGATTCCAACATCAAACGGACCTTCTGAGTAATTGTATTATAATCCCTTATTTAAGATTGCACCCCTCAAAGGGAACAACCTTAGCCTGGTCCCCAGAACAGATACAGACAGAATGTTCGTCCTTTTCATGTCAAATACGATGATGTTAAGGAAATCCTGTTGTAAAATGGAGAGTACTAACCGATATATCCTCTCCCTGTTGGTGCAGGTGTGTGAGTTTGTATGTGTACTTGTATGGATGATGTGTATCTGAGTGTTTCTATGCGTGAGCATGCCTGTGTGCGAGTGTGTGTGTGTGTGTGTGTGTGTGTGTGTGTGTGTGTGTATAGCTCACCTGGATGCTGGAGGAGAGTGTGAGCATGCCTGTGTGCGAGTGTGTGTGTGTGTGTGTGTGTATGCATAGCTCACCTGGATGCTGGAGGAGAGTGTGAGCAGGGCCAAAGGTAGGAGGGCCTGTGACATCCCTTAGTCCTGCGGCTGCAGCTGGGAGGGGGGGTGAGAGGGGTGTGGGGGGGCACACCTCATACGAGGGCTTCAGCTGGGCTCCCTACACTGCCTGGACAACACACACACACACACACACACACACACACACAAACACACACAGGGACATGGCTGTCAACATATGCACAAACACACACATACACACACACACACACACACACACACACACACACACACACACAGGGACATGGCTGTCAACATATGCACAAACACACACACACAAAAACACACGTACAGCAGAGTTCACTCTCTCTCTCTCTATCTCTCTGTACCTCTCTCTCTCACACACACACACACACATACAAAAACACACGTACAGCAGAGTTCACTCTCTCTCTCTCTCTCTCTCTCTCTCTCTCTCTCTCTCACACACACACACACACACACACACACACACACACACACAAACACATAAATAGACACATACTAGCACACTAACACACACACACAAACATGCATAACTGCCTCTTTGTGGGACAGGACCGCATTACCTCTCAGTTCTGTTTCTGTTCTTTTAGCTTCATTTTTAATCTTTTATTTTAATTTCCTTACTCTTTTATAATGTTACATTTTTGTTTAATTTGATGTTTAATGTTTAATGTAATGTTTTGTACTGTTTAAATCTCTTATTTCCCCATGCTCTTTTATCTGCTACTAATTTGAAAAGCACTTTGAATTACCAATGTGTATGAATGCTATATAAATAAACTTGCCTTTTTAAAGGTAGCAGTTCAAAAGAATAGATCAGCCAGAACAGCAGCACAACCACCAACAACAGTCAGAACAGACCAGGCCCATAATATATTTCAACTATTTGATAAGATAAATGCAGTATTGTTTGCACACAACACGTCCAACCATAAGAAATTCAAGACCAGCACTTGAATGCACTGCCTTCGGAGTTTCCTGTTTTCAACCACAGCGCACAGTCCATCACTGCCCCATCAGTGGCCTGTTCTTAAACACACACACAGACACACACACACAGACACACACACACACACACACACACACACACACACACACACACACAAACACACACACACACACACACGTACACATAGAGTTCAGCAGCTTCTGATGTTTACACTAAGGCTAACCCAATTAGAGCGTGGCAGAAATGAGGAGGGGGGGGGGCATGCTGGGGGATGGAATCACAGCAGAGAATAGGGGATCATGAAAGTAAAGTCTGAGCCGAACATTAAGAGGAAATCCTGTTTATATCCACTGAGGAATAACAGAGCACTCCCCAAAACTGACAAATTGCATTGCTGTGTATGTGTGTGTGCGCATACACGTCGCTGTGTAGGAGTTGGCCAGTTTATAAGTGTGCGTGTGTGTGTGTGTGTGTGTGTGTGTGTGTGTGTGTGTGTGTGTGTGTGTATGTGACCTCTGGTGCGTGACCTCTGGTGCTCCCTCAACTAATGGTCACTCACCCAGACATCGATCCCATCCCTCATTTCTTGCTTCGGGTGAAGTCGGAGAACGGAACGAAATCTGAAACGTTTCTGCAAAAAACACCTTTACCATGGAAACATTTTTGGCTAAAACGTTTCAAATTCCATTCTGGCCCAGTCTCTCCTGACGTAGTTCGGCACGGGTGGCAGGCTCCCCTGTCTGGTTGTTGTTGTTGTTTTTGTTGTTGTTATTAGTTTTTGTTGTTTGTTTTGGTGTGCTTTGCGGCTTCATTTGCACACAGACGCACACACAGGGTAATCCACACAGCACTTCACTTCATATCACGTCACAATAGGGGCTGGTTGTTAAGGAAATCCCAAACAAAAGACGACAAGCACAAGCCAAGCTCAGGCTGTACAAGAACAAGCCAAGCTCAGGCTGTACAAGCACAAGCCTAGCTCTGGCTGTACAAGCACAAGCCAAGCTCTGGCTGTACAAGCACAAGCCAAGCTCAGGTAGTTTGTGCTGGACAGACTATATGGGTGTCGAGTAGAGATACAAGGAGCGGCCATCAAACCAATCACAGACACACTTGAGAGGCTGGAGTAAAAAGAATTTAGTTCATGCACAAGCAGATATTATCCCTGTGTTTAATGTTAACTCCCTAGGATACAGATGGAAAGCCAAAGGAACCATGGGCTGAGATAGTGCTCCTCTGGCTCTACTGGCAGAACAACTGATACAGCAAGGTACTGACAACACCAAGACCATGGGTTCGGTTCCTTAATGATCATAGACATGTACAAGGTAAGTTGATTTGGAAAAGCGTCTAAATGAATATAAATGTTATGTGAGTGAATGAATGAATGCACAAGTGAAGATATCAAGGAGGCAGGTGTCAATGATGGCACTGTTGCTAGATCCAGCCACCATTCACTTACATTCTTAAATCCCCCCTTAAAACAATACCAACACACCCTATTCAAGTCTGCCCATGACGTGCAGAGAAAGAAAAGATGTTTTTTTTTTGTGTATATGTGTCTTTTTGGAGGCGATAGTGGTTGAGGAGGTAGAGGAGTCGTTCAGCAATCGGAGAGTTGCTAGATCAACCCGACTCCTCCTCACAGAGTGTTGAACAAGACACTGAACCCCCAACCGCTCCTGATGTGCAGGTTGGCAACTTAGATAGTAGCCTCTGCCATCGGTGTATGAATGGGTAGATGTCTGAGGCATTCATATAAAGTGCTCTATGAGTAAAAAGTGCTATAGAAATGCAGTCCATTTTCAGTGAAGCTCTTTGAAAAAAATCTACATCCATAGTCATGTTTGCATCTTCTAGCCAACATAATATATGCTGAATCTGGAATCTATGGCCTAGTATTTCAACTGACATGTACGTTATTATGTATATATGGAGATAATGCTAAATGCATTATGCAAATGCTACCCCTTGTGCTGTGTGAATTTCTCATTAGCATATGATGCTACAGTTACCTTAACAATTCATGCTTTTCTGTCATCAGATCTACACTCTCCAAAGCACAGTTCACAAACCATGTTCATCCACCCATCATAAAATATGCTTCAGAAAACCAGAGGACTTCCTCCGGAGACCATCAAGAAAGAAAAAAAGAGAGAATTTCAAAAGGGACTTTCGAGGAGCGTATCTGTGTAGCTCATCCATATGTGAGGAGGATTTGAATACTCACCATGAGAGAGAAACGGGCCAGCCATGGGGGGCTCACGCCCTGCTGCCAGTTAGCATGCTGGCTATGTTGCGGTTGCATGTTGCGGTTGCATGTTGCTGCCAGATAGAATGACGGGTAAGCGCATGCGGTCAAATCGTACATGTGCTCATGGAAGCATGCTGCAAATGTCCCCAGCCTGCCAGCAGTGGTAGTCATCCCACGCATAACCCCACATACACTCACACACGCACACATTCTCTGCCAGACACATACACATCCAACACTACTACGCACACACTCTGTTGCTTTCTCACACACACACACACACACACACACACACACACACACACACACACACACACACACACACACACACACACACACTAATAGCAAACACACACTCTCTATCTCACTAATGCGTACACTTTCTCTGTCCTCTATCTATCTCTCTCTCTCTCCTTCTCTCTCTCTCTCTCTCGCTCACACACACACTCACGCACACACACACACACACACACACACACACACACATACACACACATATGAACACACACTCTCTCAAACACACATGCCAACGATTCACACCAGTGCACATGGCTTAGTTGGCGACACACTAGCCTACTTAGGCACAGTTTTTGCCTTGCTGGCAAATACCGAGTCCAATGATTAACTGGGCAGAGAGAGAGAGACTTCCAGGACAAGCCTCATACCAAAGAGGGACCCGGAGGGTAGGGGGGGGGGCAATTTTTAAACCCACACTGAAACACCCTAATGGATACAGCAAGGGCAGCGACATGGATCTGGAGTGACCACTTATTAACTAAAGCAGAACCTATAGGTCAAGGACGGCACAGAGATAAATACTGTGATGTAACCGATGTGAGGAAACAAACTGTGGTAACAGTGCAAGTCCTGCAGGGAGCACACGGCAGTAAACAGGTGGAATTTGGCGATCAAAGGGTTGCAAAAGAGCCTGTTTTTGACACTAGAGGAAATATATGTTAGGAAAACACCCCTCACATTGTCAGCTTACGGGGTCAAAATAGTTCACAGTCATCGTGACGTGACAGATTCCCAGTGATTCTACTGATCACATCCAATGGGTCTGTAATGAAAGCCTGTCAATACTAGCCTATTCAAAATGTGGTGCTTATTGCTGACAGGCATCTAGACTACTGGGGACCCTACTCCGCCATCTGTTCAAACATTTGCAGCAGCGATAGCAGGATTTCTGTGGTTCTCAGAACACCTCCATTATCTCCATGAAGTGTCTAAACAGAGCTGTGTCCTGCATGTCTAAGGTTTGGAAGCATTTCCATTTCAAAGTATAGTGGTAAACGGCTCATTTGACCAGGAAACTCATTTGTAGTGATGGAAACTACTAGACCATTAAAGCACATATATAAATCTCTCAGTGCTGGAGGAAAAGAGCACATGTTTTAAAAATGTGAAGTGAGGTTAGGATGTATTTTAAGACAGATTCAGGACCAACGACACTGGCACTAGGAGTGACTGATCAACCAGGTCAGAAAACAGCATCTGTGTGAAAAAAGCACAACCTCATCTGGTCTATACCGGTTTTTTGGCCAGCTTTGATCAGCACAACCTTTTGTCTTAAATAGGGTCACACGCAACACACGCAAGTCTAGAGAGCGCTTCCCCTAGCTGTTCTCCTTTTAAATGTATACATTTGTAACGCTCATATCTACTAGCGTCTGTCAAAGCACGGGCACACATTCCATTTGAGCTGGATTCACTCAGAAACAGGTTTAGCATTTGCAGGGGCAATTGCTGTGTAGGGCTTTTTTTCATGGGGATTGGTCTTCTTGGCACACTATGAAACAGAGTGTCTTAAAGGCCTGTAGTCGTTACCAGCAATTTGACAAGATTTAGCTGTAATAACAAAAACAATATGGCAAAGTTTACTTCTCATTAAGGCCTAAAGTTTCTAAGCAGAGCCTTGCATCATTATCTCCATGTCAAGCTTGGCAGCCAGTTGTGGCTCCATGTCCACTGACATTTGAACTGTCACTAATGTAGCTAATCGGTTTGTTTAAACTTTAAACAACTTCTACGCACAGAACAAAAGACAAAAGCACAGAGCAAAGACCAAAGCAAGGACCCAAATGAAACTGGTATGCTCTAACAATGCAACATGGAACAATACATAATGTTCAATGTCACATGATACATTATGCAATACATTATACAATGAGGTTTTCATATTCACCATGATTAAAGGATTAGGGTTACGGTTATTCTTGAGAACCTATTGTCACAAATAGCATGAAGTAAAAATGTTATTATTTAAAACATTCCATTGTTGCTACTGTCTTGCGGCTGATTATGCAATCAGTTGAGCAAATCTTGACTAGCATTTATGTTGAGTAGTGTGTATTTTATATGTGTGTGTGGACACATTTATGTGGAGTAGTGTGTATTTTATATGTGTGTGTGGACACATTTATGTGGAGTAGTGTGTATTTTATATGTGTATGTGGACACATTTATGTGGAGTAGTGTGTATTCTATGTGTGTGTGTGGACACATTTATGTGGAGTAGTGTGTATTTTATATGTGTGTGTGGACACATTTATGTGGAGTGGTGTGTATTCTATGTGTGTGTGTGGACACATTTATGTGGAGTAGTGTGTATTCTATGTGTGTGTGGACACATGCACATCCAGATAGTCCATCTAACAGGCTGTCAACATGCAGTATGTCATGTTTTTAATTACACAAAATGATTAGCATTCATTAAATCCAAAGGAATAAAATGCTTAATTGCACATCACACTACTGACAAAATCATATTATAGCCTACCTCACTTTCAGTTTTAAAGTTAGCAAATAATAGTATATTATAGTTCTGGAAGCCAAATGACCAGTGGGAGAAATGCATCAGATTATCATTGATTTCATCACCTATTTACCCCCACATCATCATATGAGGATAATTTGCCCATCAGGTGTGAAGACAGATGACCAATGTCGCACCTACGTTTTGTGTTAGAGTGATTATTCCTGAATGCCTTTAAGCACCAGAGTGTGTGCATATGTCTGTATACGTCAGTGTGTGTGTGTGTATGTGTATTTTTGAGGGCCTGTGCGTGCTTGTATGTGTGACTAGGGGTGTGTTTATAAAGGTCTCTATGTGTGTGTCTGTGCATGTGTGTTTGTGAGGGGTGTGTGTGTATGTGACTGTGTGTGTGTGTGTGAGAGAGAGAGTGAGTGTCTGTGCTGATGGGGTTACCCATGCACAGCAAACACCCTGGTAAACGTGTCACTTGTGTAATGTGATCTGTCTCACCACAGGGCTAAAAGGGGCCTATCTCCGGGGTGTGCACCAGCACCTTTTATTCAATTAGACAAACAGCGCAGTGGAGGGTAAACAACATGTGAGGCTGCGTTTAGGCCCCCCTCTGAAAAGGCCACGGCTAATCACAGGGCCGCCGCCACCATTCATGGCCCTAATGGGCAAGGTGTGCTGGCGGTGGGGGGGGGGGGGGGGGGGGGGGTCACAGTAATCGCACTGATGCAATTATCACTGTACGGGAGGAACATACACCGAACAAACCATTACATATTGGGAATCTGGTGCTGTAATTTCTGTCGAAAGTACTACGGCCCATATCATGTGACAAACAAGATGGCCACTGCACTAATCTTACATCCACATCGCATCAGATTGGCACCAGCTCCGTGTCTGTTCTTCATCCACCTATCTGGGGATATTTACTCTTGTCTCTCTACGGCCGCTCTGCAGTGAATGATCCCCACAGTTGTATGATCTGATAAATGTGAAAGCGAATCTTTGGCAGATAAAGAATGGGATGTAATTGCTTAAATTCTCTCTCCTCCACAGCATTCCACAACACTGCGTTCTCTTCGCAAATCCGGCCCTTCTTTTTGACATTCAGCCATCTCTTTTTTTTGTCCGTGCATGTTTCCCCTGACTACACACACACGAGTAATTACAGTGGCCATAAGTGCACTGGCTCTGTGTGAGTAAAGCTGCGTGGCTGTGTGTGTGTGTGTGTGTGTGTGTGTGTGTGTGTGAGAGAGAGCACTTGAGCGCGGCACAATTGCGGTGAAGCATGTGTGTTTCAGGACGCGCTGTTGTTTGATTGTTCGAGGGGAACTAGAGCGTTTGAGTGGGAGCAGACCAGAGCAAGCCTCTTGTGGCTCAAGCACATACAGTAAGCCGGTGGCAGTGCCAGCGCCATGGCACGGCTCAAGTGTGAGTACCTCAGCGCGCGCACACACAGTTGGGGAGGGGGGGGGGGGAGGTTGGGATCCCGGCGCTCTTGACTTGGCAAGGTCCTGTGTCCTGACATCACATGGGATTTATGTGTGTTCTGTGTTAGTCCTGGCCCTCCTGACCCAAATGTGAGAAGTTGTGTCCGTGTTGGAGGGCGAACTATGCGAACTTACGCCATCAGTTGCCGGGCACAAATGAATGTGGAATGTGGGGAGTGAGAGGATGGAGTTTGACTGAAGGAATGGAGGACCAGACCATTACTCTTGCAAACTTGTACATTTGGCATCTATGTAGCAGGTGAACATCTCAGCTGAGGAGATGTTGTGATCAGACCTTGTCAAATAAGTTCTTCAGTTATTCTTCATCTGAAAAGAGCACATTACGCTCCTTGGCTACAAAACGGACTAAAACTATGCTGCTTGACCATCACTGTCTGGAACTCCAAGATGTCACCGAATGGGATCAAGGAGCCGAAGCCCAAGGATCAGAGCAGTCTAAAGCAATTTTCACACTTCGTGTCAACAATCATCAGTCTGGCGCGGGACATGATTGACAACTCCCGTTCCCCCTGCTTTTTCAGTCACGTCAGGGTGGCTGTTTCTTAGCCTCTGCCTCAGTCGCTTAACCTCCAGTTGGCATGGACATCGACGACAGTTACCATGGCCGCCATTCCCCAAGGCAACAGACGCGTTGCGCCATGCGGTGAGCCGACTGACACAGCGGGACGAGTGGCCTCTGATCTGATAGAGGGGGTGAAATGGAGTTGAAGGGGACTGTCTCTCCTGCTCAGACATGCAGGCTGGTCTGCTGCTACTGCTGCTGCTGTTACTGTTGAGTGTGCTAAGGGAAGAATGCTACGGGACACGCCAGGCTGTCTCTTATCAACGCTAGCACTGACGACTGCACCAGGGAAGACAGATTCATGATATAGAGTTATTGAGTCGATACACACACACACACACATACATACACACACACACACACACACACACACACACACACACACACAAGAACAGCTCACACATGCACACATACACACACGGCCATGTTGGACAGATAATCACGCATACCTGAATACACACTACACACACAAGCTGTTGCGCACGCACACACACATATTTTTACATACATATGTAATTTGTCATACTCCTGTAAAAAATGCACATGCACAGTAGTACACCCACACACACACACACACACACACACACACACACGCTAACAAACACCCTCTTCCAAGAATTTCAATTGCCAAGCCCAAACAAGATCCATTGTGGTGACTGTGTGTTGGCCCAACACCATTCAAACATTACCCGCATTTTTTATCTGCATCAGTTACATTCAGAACCACAGTTATGTGAACCTCCTAAAAAGCATTCAGTACAGCAGCACACACTATCACCATGTCCTATGACACACACACTATCAGTAACCTCCCTCAACACAACCCATATAGTCAACAGTTTCCCCTCCAGCAAAAAATACCATCAAACCTCTCAATGACCTCCATCCCTTGAAAACCGCTCTCAGGCTAGTTCTCTATCTCTCTCTGTCTATCTCTCGCTCTCTGTCTCTCTCTCTCTCTCTCTCTCTCTCTCTGTCTCTCTGTCTCTCTCTATCTCTCTCTCTCTCTCTCTCTCTCTGTCTCTCTGTCTCTCCTCTGGGGCCAATCTGAGATACAATCAGGGCAGATGGTGGCTGGCAAATCTTCATTCTTTTAAATGACATAATTTATCTTCTCCCTCAACTCTGCTGCTTCTGTTTGCAAGTTCATAAACTTGCCAAACACTGAGCGCCCTGCCAGCACCTAACTGTATCTTATCACCATGTCAAACCAATTCACACCTGAGCCAAAGATAGAGCTAGCCGCACCCTACCCAGGAACAGATGCCAGAGCAGGAGGCATAAATGACGAGGGAGTGAGATCCATTCACAAATGACGCTATCTCACTGCAACAGTAAAAGGAAACCGGGGGGTCAATGTTTAGCTCACAGCTGCATTATGGTCGTGGGAGGACAAGGAAGGGGAGGACAAGAGATCAAAATGCTCTTTAAACTGATTGCCTTTGAGATAATCTTATTGATAATCTTTCTGCTTTTGAGATAATCTTATTGATAATCTGATTGCTCTTGAGATAATCTTATTGATACTCTCTGTACATGTTCCGGAGATCCCAAATTATATTCTTTTACAATACCTCCTCAAATCAGGGTTCACAACCGCGCTCAGGGATGTACAGAATGTTCTTTTGACATCGTGGACAAAGACAAACAGAAAGGAAATGTACACACATCCAACACAAGGCAGGGCTTTGACCGAAGCCAACACATCCACACGGCAGTGTCTGGATTGTTCTCTTGGAAATTGATTTAGATGAAGTAGTTTGTTTGGAGAAAACAATCTCTCGCCATAATAGCTTGCAATGATGGAGAGGAAGAATTGGAAAGAAAGTGTGTGTGTCTACTATTGCTACTACTGGGCTTTTTTTGGCCTGTGAGGCAGAGGCCCACAAACACCAAGATCGGAGCACATTCAAGCCCCCCAGTCAAGTCACCGCAGATGGCACCATCAGCAGTCTACCATAGCGTCTCTGTTAGGATGCTGGCAAAGCCCTTCCCATAATTCAGAGAGTCCTGAATTCTCATTACCCCGGGGGATGAAATTGAGCATTTTTATTAAACACACAAATAAGACGGACAGCTGAAGCTGCACATCACTCGCTGGTGCTGATGGTTTGGTGCCCAGGCCTCCAAGGCAGGAGCACACTTGGTGGAGAGCGAAGGTGTCGGACGCTCGCGGATTGGCATCTGGTCTTTCATGGCCCCGGCTCAGAGCCAGCGGAGCAGACCGAGCGCACAGACACGGTGCCTGCCTGATGAGCCGGGGCCACACCAGGTGCAGGACAGCGGTGCTTTTCTGCCTGGGTTGGCAAGGGGGGCCTGAGTTTGATGGGAAACTTGAACACGTAACAAACAAGTTCTGTTTCGGACACATTTTCCGCTGTGTCAACGTCCACGGATGGGCTTTTTACCGTATGAGGGGCTGACGTCATGACACGGAAAAAAACTCATCTTTGAAGAAAGTGTCAACACTTTGTTGACTTAATGTGTCCAGCCAAAGTCTGATGCTGCAATTAGGTTGGGTAATGGCTAAGTGAGGGTTTTTTAGGCTTGGCTGACCATGTCTGCCTGATCATGGTAGTCATTTTTCACTTGACTTCAATGTTTTGGCAGAAAGTGACAGGATGAGATGTTTGGCTGCAGCTTAAGGGGCCCCAAAAGCTTTTGCTCAGGTGATCAAACAGAACTAAGGTGTTTCTCATAGGTGTACACCTGATAGTGTTGGCTGAGTGCACGCTCCCATCTGACAAATCTATTTTTTAAATCCTTTCTTATCTGCCAGTTGGTGTGAAGCTCTTGCAGCTCTTTCCTTTACACACTACAACACTTACACTCCCTGCAACACACACACACACACACACACACTCCC
Organism: Clupea harengus; assembly: GCF_900700415.2. Classification (NCBI taxonomy): domain Eukaryota; kingdom Metazoa; phylum Chordata; class Actinopteri; order Clupeiformes; family Clupeidae; genus Clupea; species Clupea harengus. Next base: position 31,571,575 of record NC_045152.1, on the reverse strand, counting down.
TGCAACACTTACACTCCCTGCAACACACACACTGACTTACTTTCCCCTACACGCATCGACATTCACACATGCACCAACCAGCGTTGATTTCAGTGGTGCGCGTCTTGATTTCATATAGATAGTTATCTATCTCTGTTTATTTATGTAACAGCATGCTAGAATGATATGGTTGATCTATTAAGGTGCTATGATAATGCTTACATGCAATTTATAAGAAAATGTAAACTGACTTTATAGTTTAATTTATGTTAACAATTGTAAATGTATTCAACACAGTAGTATACAGGATGGGTAGCTACCCATCCATATCGGTATCTACCAATTTAGATAATTAGTTGTCATTATTTAAATCGAGAAAGTATGGGGGAGCACTGTGGTTGTGACAGCTTGCTGAGAGGCGGGTGACCTTTGGAGTGTCATCTGCAACATTGAGTAACCATTTGATTCATTTTTGTTTTGGTCTTCTTTGCTGAAAGTCTTTTTGTTTGTTATTTGCCTGGAATTCACAAATGTCACGTGACTCCATGTTGTTTCCTGCCTTCTTCACACCACCCACTACCTACACCAGCTTGCCCTTCACGCAACCATCTTGAGGTTGTGATGGGCTGCAAGGCCTAATTTCACAGTCGGGTTGCAGAATCAAAATACAACACCACATTTCACACAAGCATACAACTTTCCTGGGAGAATGTCAAAAACTCTGGGGACAGCATGTATGATTCAGCCGCTCTAAGATGGCTTTGACTTCTTGCTGAGCCTCAGTCTGGGCACATTATGGGCCTCAGATCTCCATTCAAATTCAAAGTGGGCATCTGTACTGCCAAAGCATTCAACAAACCATAAACCCTTCAAACTAAATATAATACAAACATCAAAACACATAAAAGAGAAGTGTATAGTGAGTGTGTATGTCTGTGTGTGTGTGTGTGTGTGTGTGTGTGTGTGTGTGTGTGTGTGTGTGTGTGTGTTTCGTCACGTGTGTGTGTGTAACTGTGTTTCTGTGTATATATCAAAGCAAACAGACTACTAGAGAGGAAATTGTAAGTTAGAGTATTTCTCAGGTGGCCCATGGGAGATCTTCTTTTAAGTTTAGTTTATGATTTTAACTCCATAGGGACACTGGAACATAACATAACACAACACTAGCACTGCTAATTATGTTATGGTCACATGACTACTGCATATAGAGATCAGAGTTCAATTAGGTGAATGTTCACTCGGTAGGCAGCTCATGGACATCATTAAGCATAGTCTTTTGCTTCGCTGGATAGAAAAACAAATGTATGGTGATTAAATAAAACATGCATGGTGCACAAAGCAGAAAGGGAATCGTTCAGCGTGTTTTTACTCATAAATGAAGAGGGAAAAAAAGACAAATGTGGCCCAAATCCTATTCTTTCCATTTGTTACAATCTTTACAGCAACACATACAGCAATTAACTGAGTCTGTTTGCTGTGATGGCATTGTCAGAGGAGACAGGCTCATTGTCTCATGTCATTTTACAGCTTTCCATCTTGTCATGCCATTTACTGAACCAATATTTAACTTGCCCCTCCCCTCCCCATCAACCTCATTAAATCTGTACTCGTTAAGGTGGTTAATGTGAATGATCAACATGCCAGACATGGAAACGCTTTTGTTTGTGAGACAGGAAGATGAACGCGAGAGAGGAGAGTGTGTGTGTGTGTGTGTGTGTGTGTGTGTGTGTGTGCGTGTTTGTGTGTGTGTGTGTCTCTGTCATTGTGGTTTTTCCACTGCACTGACAGGAGCAAACCTGTGAATGGCTGTGACCCCATTCTGACCCTATAACCTGGCACATCAAGCAACCTAGGGTATCTGTATCTTGTAAACACAGCCAGCTAAAGAGACAGAGAAAAGCACACGTGACACTGCTGACATGTAGAAGCAGGGAGCACTGGGCGGAGAGAGTGTGCTGAGTAGTAGACCTGTCCACGGAGTGGGTCCGAACAACCTCCGAAATTATGAGCAAGAGGAGCAAAAATGACTCAGAGGTTAGCGGCTCCAGGGCTGCGCTCAAATGCCAAGGAAGTGTGCGCTGAGGGTGCGAGGCGTAGCAGGCTGAGGTAAGAGAAGTGTCAGCATCCATCTCAAGGTGTGAAGCCTGAATGCGGCTGAGCGTTTGGTGTGCGAGCGTTCACCTATTTTTGTTCTTGGAGGATTTGTGTTTGTCCCCAGAGCAAACTGCATGTGTGCTTTTGTGTGTGTGGGGTATGTGTGTGTACGAGAGAGAGGAAGTATGGGTGTGTGTGTCTTCATTTATATGTCGTGCGAATGATGTGCACAAGGCTATATATTGCTCTGTGGTTGTGTGTACATGTGTGTGAATGTGAGTGTGTGTGTGTGTGCGCGTGTGTGTGTGCGCGCGTGTGTGTGTGTGTGTGTGTGTGTGTATCAGAGAGTGTGTGTGTGTGTGTGCGTGTGTGTGTGTGTGTGTGTGTGTGTGTTTGTGTGAGTCTTCATACTGCCCTTGTGTGTGTTAGCGTGTGGGTGGGTGAGCTCATCCTTTTATCCTCTTTGATGTAGGGCAATTTGTTTTTTGTTATTTCTGTTTTTTTTTGTCAAGGCATCCTCTGCCAGAATACGTAATATTCTGAGAGTGGGTGAATTCACTCTCCAACCACCACCACCGTGTTGTTGGCCTACCCACGAGTGCCGTGTTGTGGGATGGTGACAGTGACAGCGGCAGCAACAGGAGCACTTCCTCCCTCTCCACACATTAACGCTGCATGACAAGAGGCCTCGACCCGGCTCACTCCAGTGATGAAAAATTCAATGGGCATGCTGACATAAACACAACTGTACATGTACAAGTCACTCAACGACAACAGCTTATGAGTATGAAGACCAGAATGTTGCAGACAGTGGGAAAAAAAGAAATGTTTTAAGTACTAGAACTTTCTGTAAAGCTGGAATTGGCTTAAGATTTTGTAAAATATTAATTTGACAAACTGTACCGAATGCGTGGTACAAATCCAGTTGCTCATTCAGAATAGGCATCGAAACTGATTCCGAAACTTGACCTCTAAGTTTAGAGTCTCCCTCGTGGATTCGTCCTTAAAAACCCAGCTGCTTTCCCACTCTCCTCCTGCCTCATCCGTGTTTTAAGGCGGACATGTGTCCCTCTGATGCAGTTGGAATGCCTGGGCTCATCTCCGGGGAGTTGGCCCTTCTCTGCTCCGACCCGTTCCAACCCAGCCCCCCCCACACATCCATCTCCACCTCCCCGCGGATCCCCTATCTCTCTTCCTCTTCCCACAGACATGCATGAGTCGTTACCTAAGTCTCTTAATGAAGTCAAACAAATAACTCATCAAGACCACCGCGCGGACAGCAACCAGGCCCAGAGCCCGGGGCCCCTGCACAGTGGTTGGAGACAATGAGGGCCTGGTGTGGGACACAGACGCTCCCTGCCTTACCCTAGGACTGCGTAAACGGACAAAGGCAAAAACACAGAAGAGCCCTTATGGATCTTGTCAGAGGCGTGGACAAGGACCCAGTCACCTTCCATAGCCCGCACGGTGGGACTGACGCGGCGTGCTGGTTGAGGGGCTGCTGTGCTGCCGGCCCCGGTGACTGGTTTCACCACTCATCGCACTGACATTTACAGAAAAACTGGCAGCGGGCAAAAGGCACCAGTGTGTGGCGAGTGCCAAGGTCCTTCTCTCGCCACGCTTCCCGCATGACACGCAGCCGTGTGGTGTTGTCCCATCACAGACCACCTAGAGCATTTCAGGCATGTCACGGGGACTATAACACAATATGACCTTTGGATTGAGGGGCATGCCTTCACATGAGTTTCCTTTAAAGACACACACAAACACACACGCACACACATGCGCGTGCACACACGCACACACTAGGTCAGTCAAAACAGCACACTTGATATCCGCTTCAGCTCAGAGATGGGGCTTTTGGCTGTTTGGTTCTTCACACGCACTCAGATGTTTGTGTGCACTGTAACAAATGCTCAATGCTAAACACTACAGCTGAACCAGTCTCCTACAAGCACAGCACAGTTTAGTGGCATAGACCTGAGGGTTAAGCTTAAACTTTAAACCACTTTCTGACCCTCTTAGACGCACCACAGAACAACTAATTAGAGACCCGCTGATAAGAGTTTATGGTTGTCCAACAAACAGACTTATCACATCTCAAGCATAACCCCCCTCTCTCCCAGATCTGTTGATAAGGCAGCATGAGCAAGAATTCAGACGAAAAGCCTTTTCACCTAACACCTGCTTGGCACAGACAGACAAAAAGTACTCAAAAACTATTCAAGCAATAAAATTGCAATAAACATCCATTACACCTTACAACACATTTCTGAGTGGCTGTGCCTGAGCAGCCAGACACAAATCGCTTATACCAGCCCATTAAACTTACATCATGACATAAATGAGGCTTTTCCTAAACAACTTAGGATAATTCCATCTTTAAACACCATATAATCCCGCCTGTGGAATGCACTGGGAAAGGAAGCAAGCGCTGAGCGATGAAGGTTGAATGTTGAGCCATGTGAATGAAAGGAGCGAGTGCTGGTGCTGGTGCCAGTGCGAGAGGCCTCTCAGCTGGCCAGATGCCCTGACAGGCAGACGCAGTGCAGTGCAGTGCAGTGCGGTGCAGTCATGCTCGCGGAGGGGACAACAACACGGCAGCGAAATTAAATGTCAGAATGAGTAAGAGTGGCATGCCTCAGCCGCGATCTCTGAAGCAGAGTAAATAATGTACGTTTCCTATATCGCACAATACATGCGTGGCATGTGTCAAATGTTGCATGAGCCATGAGACGGAGAGAAGAGGAGAGGGACACACACACACACACACACACACACACAAACAGAGAGATTGAGAGACAGCGGTAGGGATGGAGAGGAAGAAACGTAAGAGAGACTTTTCGGAGAAAGAAAGAAATAAAGGGGAAGGGAGAGAGACACACACACACAAAGACAGACACTCAGAGAGAGAGACAAAGGTAGCGATATGGAGGAAGAAGGAGATAGAGAGAGAGAGAAAGAGCGAGAGAGAGAGAGAGAGAGAAAGAGCGAGAGAGAGAAAGAGCATGAGCGGAAGGGAGAAAGAGTCAGAGAATGACTCTGAAGAGCCAAAAGAGGGAGAAAGAGAGGAAAAAAGAGATGGAGAGAGAGATTTGGAGGCAGGCATACAGTACTATACAGTGAGAAGCCTGCTGGACGAATGCAAGACAGTGGCTCATTGCTGTCCAGTGTTTGTATTATAACCAAATGCCAACCTAATCCCTTCTCCCTTCCATGTTCATTTTCTGGCATTTATCAAAGTGGCGCGAGCCACAGCTTTGTTTGAGCAACCGCAGGAGCACACCGGGGGCTCAGCTTACACCCCTGTGTCCCCACATACCACCTCCCAACATGGATACACATCACCCAGATGAGCGAGCGGGGGTAGAGGCACGAGAGGAGATGGAGCTGGAGTAAGTAAACAACCACCACGGCTGAAATGCCATTCGAGAGGAGAACACGGGCAACGGCAGGAAAAAAAGAATCAACTGCATCCCGAAAAAAACACAAAAGGCTTGAGGTCCTTGGCCACAAAGCTGCAGATTTTCTCTCTCTCATGCACTCACTTGCAAAACAAGGCAAAATTGTGGGTCAAAGTGCCTGGTAAACACGGGAGAGGAGAGGAGAGCATTGCGCCATTACGCCGGCCAGGCGAAAACACGCCACTCCAGCGCTTCTGATAGCTGCCATCAAGAGTGATAGAAATAATTCATTGATGCCATTGAGGTGTTTTGCTGGAGGCATCAGGAACAGGGAGGGACAGACGGTAGCGCTGTGTGTGTGTGTGTGTGTGTGTGTGTGTGTGTGTGTGTGTGTGTGTGTGTGTGTGTGTGTGTGTGTGTGTCTCTGTGTGTGTGTGTGTGTGTGTGTGTGTGTGTGTGTGTGTGTGTGTGTGTGTGTGTGTGTGTGTGTGTGTGTGTGTGTGTGTGTGTGTGTGTGTGCGTGAGTGTGTGACAGGACAGCAGTGATATACACCGATGTTGCTGCGGGGAGGCCACTGGAGCATTGCACAAACACTCAGAGATAAATCTTCTATTTATATGCATGCACTTATAGACACTTATATACACGCTTTCTCTCTTCCTCCTCTCTATCCTTCTTGTCCTCTCTCCATCTTTACTCTCCTGTCTTCTCCTCCTCTCTGATATTCCCTCCCTTTTAACACTTACTCTCTCTCTCTCTCTCTCTTTCTCACTCTCTCTCTCTCTTTCTCACTCTCCTTCTCTATTTCTCTTGTCCTCTCTCTTCCTCTCTTCTCTCTGTTCCTCCCTTCTCTCCCGCAACACTGTAAGCTGTCTTGAACTTTCTCTCTCCATCTCCATCTCTCTTTTGCTCTCTCTTCCTATCCTCTCTTCCCTCCCCTTCTCCCCCCCTCATCCCTCCCTCTCTCTCACTCTCTCTCTCCCTCCATCACACTCGTTTACAGGATGAGAGAGAGCGGTGGGGAGGGGAGAGAGGACGGAGGGCAGAAGGGTCTCCTGCTCCCGGATGGCTGCTTGTACGCACCACGCTCCGATGCCCAGGATCCTGTTTTGCCTTTTCATGAACTCTCATGAAATATGGATGGCCTGGGCAGCGGCGGGAGGCACTGCTTGGGTACTCCAGCAGCACAGAGGAACCAGGGATAGGGGGAACCAGGGTTGAGGAAATGGGGGGGTTGGGGAAAAGTGCTGGTACGCCTCCATTTCCCATCTATCCTTCCTGTTCAAGGGGGGAGATGTAGAAGACCCAGATGTAGAATACGCCAGGCCCAATGTAGACTTGTAGGCCCTCCTTTTATGTGTATATATATCAGTGTTACAGAGGGTGGTGGCATGTGGTCACTGGTCACTGGAAGTCACTGGTGCTCCTGCATCCATCTGTCCTTCCGTCTGTCAGTCCAGGGGCCAAACCACGGTTGGGTCTGCTCCACAGCTGCATAGTGCGCCACAGCACAGCAGAAGGAGGTTCCGGAAAAGTCTCTTAGATAATAAACACATAGCAGCTTCTTGTTACACTGCAGAGATGTTCTTGCATCACTGTCTCTCTCTAGTGAGAGTCTCTTAAATGGATTATGTCTTAAAGTCCTGGTCGTACCACCCACACTCTTTTAATCACCCCCACCTCTTATCTTTGCATTCTTCACTTGCATTCATGCACATGGACTTTCTTTATCTGCTCCTCATATATATATATATTGGGGGGGCCAAACACAAAAAAAACTGAACTTTGGCTGTATGATGCAGACTCAGAATAGGATTTCATGGCTGCGTTGTATTCGCCTACCAATGCCCCCTCAAGTTATTACTAGATTTTGAACGACAGACTTTTCCGGGGTTGGAGGAAATCGCAATGTTGGACATTTTGATGACTGTCAGCCATTGGCGGCCCAACCCTACTCCCCACCTCACGCCATCTCCTACTCCTGCTGACACACACACACACACACACACACACACACACACACACAGACAAACACACACACGCACACACACACCTCTGACCACCCAGATGCTCACAGCCACGCTCACGTCCGTCACACTCCGTCTCCACTCCCCACTGGGAGTCTGCATGCAAAATAAGAGGGAAACAAATGGGACTTCAGCCAGGCTTATCTACCAAATGAATCAACTCAAGAGCCAGCAGCGACAGCCGTAAATGCACAAGGCAGCAACGCTCAATCACGTCTTCAGCCACCCCCAGTGTTCAAACTGCTTTACAATGCAAAGCATGCCTATGAAAGGACATTAAACTAATAATACGCATCAAAGAGACACTGGACACTGGACAGCTGGTCACAAACCTAGGTAGACAGATGGAGAAAAAGCAGAGAGAGAGAGCGATAGTGGGGAACTCATCTATTAGGTATAGCGATCCTCCAATGAGCTGTTTCGGGTTTCACTGGTGTTAGGGTATTAACAGTCACCTCTGGCAGCTGGTGGCTAGGTAAGCTTAGGTGAGCATGGACATGAATCAAATAGAGAAGACAGAGAGAGAGAGAGAGAGAGAGAAGGAGAGAGAGAGAGAGAGTCGGAGATAGCAGGAGTGAGCGCTTCCTCCATACGGAGAGGAAGAGTGGGGCGCTCATGCATGAGGCAAAAGAGTTTTGAGTGAAACAGACCGGAATGCTCTGTTTGTTTTGGGGCTCAACTAATTAGCCGAGACACGAGCCACAGCATACAGCCTGTGCTAAACACAAACACACACACACACACACACACACACACACACACACACGCGCAGACACATAGATACACACACGTACACATACACACACACAGACACATAGATACACACGTACACACACACACACACACACACACACACACACAGACACATAGATACACACACACACCCACTAACAAAAATCCTCTTATGAGAACGGATTGTACACTAGTTCAGGAGGTGGTGGCATTAAAGCTGGGTTTGGAGGAGGATAAGGGTATCAATCAGAAGGCAGCGGGGAGACAGGCAGCAGCGTGGAGTGGGAACGCTGGCGGTTCCCTGATCCCCTCATCTCATGACCAGGCCTGATGTGATCCCGGACACAGGCAGCTTAAGCCAAATCCTGGGCCGGATTCACAGTCAGGGAGCAAAAGGTGAACTTGGAAGTCAGTGTCATAGTACGAGGAAACAGTGGAATAGGGAACAGATGTCTGACATGCTCTGAGCGAAGAGTATGTCGTTCAAAATCTAGTAATAACTTGAGGGGGCATTGGTAGGCGAATACAACGCAGCCATGAAATCCTATTCTGAGTCTGCATCATACAGCCTAAGTTCTGTTTTTTTGTGTTTGTTCCAGTAAAGAACCTATCCATTTAATACAGTCACAGACTCATTCGGGGAGGCTCACTCAAAGTAACATGAATGAAAAGGTCTATAGGCCCCTCTCTCATCCCACACTCTGGCTGTACTGCATTACACACACACACAAGCACGCAGAGAGAGAGAGAGAGAGATTCATACATAAGCCTATGTAGAAAGAATCATTCAAAGAAATAACAAAGACATCTGAACACATAGCCATTCAGCTCTGTGAGCTGTGACACTGGTGAGTTGTAACCGCTGGTGTTATGAGTGACGTTCAGCCGCCCAACAGCAGCAGGGCTGCATCTGTTCCCTGTGCCCTGTGCCCTGCTCTTCCCCATCTGCGTCCTGATGCCTCTACACACCATGCACATAACCAACTATCAGGTCACCGAGGTCCGGTCCGCGCTGAAAAATACAGCGATTGAAAATGTCTCATCCGAGTGTCTGCATGTACAACTTGTTATTTAGCGTCTGGTGCGTGTGAGGGTTGAGAGGGGTAGCGGGAGCCCTTCCCTCCTGACCGCAGCTTAAATGTTGGAGGCACGTAGGCAGCAGGTGGATTGCTGGTGAACGGGCAGCAAACCCAACTCGGTAAAACAAAAACAATGATTAACATGACAAGAAACGTTACAAATTATTAGCCTGGCACCACATCTAGAAAAAGCCTACAAGCTACAGTATGAAACGTTAAAGACGCGAACACTTGTCATGATGAAAGGCAGGCTACCTCATCATAGTAGCTACTACGTTTCACACATGTGAACAAAAAAACAACAACCTCCACACCTATCAAGAACAGTATACAGTATGAAACATTTCAAACCAAATTTGTAAATGTAGGTATGCCCGGTTTTATTTAATAATGTTAGCCTGCAACAGTGCTTATCTCAACTTCTGGACAGCATGACAGAGAAGCAGAGGTATTTCTACAGCACAGTGCTGAGACATCCATTCCAAGCTGACAGGTTGAGAAAAAGAAAAAAGAAGGAGAGAAAGAAGGCATAGCTGCATCTCTTCTTCTCTCCTCTCTTCACTATGACACGGGGTCAGGAGCAGCACTCTCGTTTGGCTGCGACAGCACACAAGTCCAGACAACACAACAGTATGAAACGCCCCACAGTCACAGAGTTATAGCTAATGCACTGCCTCCTTCCAGACTGAACCAGTGTTTTCCATTACTCTCTCATTCACACACAACCCTCTTCCCACCACCACCTCCCTGCCCCCCCCCCCCCCCCCCCACCCATCTTTCTTTGTCAGTTATTTTTGGGTCAACCTCTCGAGGGGGGCGATAAAATGCCCAGTGACACTTTGCACTTGCTTGCCCCTGCTGCTGCTGCTGCTGCCCTGTGTTTGCAAGGGTTCAGCCAGAGAGGGAGTGAGGTCTAGGCCTGCTGCTCTTTGTGCAACACTGGTGACGGGCATGTGTGGGGGACTGAGTGACCCCTAGCAGGCCACAAACACACTGATATAAGCTCTCCTCTCCTCTCCTCTCCTCTCCTCTCCTCTCCTCTCCTCTCCTCGCTGACGTAGGCAGACCTGCTGTTTTCCCCCGCCTGTGCCTCTCTCGCACGCGTGTCAACCGTGGAAACTCAGTTGCCTTTACAGCCGCTGCTTAGAGAAACACAAACCCCAGAGTCCATGCAGGAGGCACATGTTCATGTTGTTTTTACCGCACCCCACCCCACCCCACCCCACCCCACTCCCCACCCTCCCACTCCCATTCACATTCAAAGCTAGGCTAATTCCCTCATGGTATGGCTGATGCAATTACTGTCCAGTAGGCTAATGGTCGATGGTCTAGTGGCTGAATATGAATGCGTTGGAGACTAAACCTCCGGGTGGATTTCGCCCAATTGGGTAAGGTCGCAAGGCTTTCAGGTTCTTTTCAGGCTTATTGACACAGACGATAGCAGAGCACTTGGGTCAAATGCCATGATGGACAGGCTTAATGGGGGACTGGGGAGCACGATAAGCCTTTTATTTAGAGTAGGTTTATAAAGTAAGCTGTCACTTGTTATTGGTTTAAAAAGGCATTTATGAGACTTCAAATCTAATAATGTAAACGGCATCACACAAAAGCTGCCCATGAAATCCGATTATAATGCATTTGTTCCTGGCCAAACGTATTTTCCAAAATGTCTGTGATGATGACTGCTGATTAAAGGAATGTCATGTCTGATGTGTGTGGGTGTGTGTATCTGTGTCTGTGTCCATGTTTGTGCACACAAGTGTTTGATCAGGAGAGGGAGAACGAGAGAGAGAGAGAGTAACAGAGAGAGAGAGCGAGAGTGACAGAGAGTAACAGAAGGAAAGATAGAGAGAGTGACAAAGTAACAGAAAGAGAGAGAGAGAGTGACAGAGAGTAACAGAAGGAAAGATAGAGAGAGTGACAACGTAACAGAAGGGGAGAGAGAGAGAGTGACAAAGAGTAACAGAGAGAGAGAGACTGAATGGTTCTCCTTATGTAGTTGTTGCGCGCCAAAGGATCAGAAAGTGGCCTGAGTCAGACCCTTCACCTGTACGTCTCATATAAAATGGCCAGATCCTTTTCCTCTACACCACTGAAGACCTAATCAAAGACAGCGAGACAATTTAATAGACTTCACTTAGGAGAAGCAAATACAATCTTTGACTTTTCCTCCCAGAATCCCCCCTTCTCCATCCATCTATAGTGTCGATTGGTTTCTATAACTCAATCTATACCTGAGAAACACTTTTTGTTATCAAGTCTCTTTCTCAAAGGAAATTGCCCTCCATCTTCAATCAAAGCCTTCTTACTGCCCAAGGGGTGTGTGATCCATCTAACACTGGGCAAAAACCCACCAAGCAGCTGAGATCCAGCCTAATGAAAAGCTGCACCCTCAGCCTGGCCTTTCTGCTGGATGCTGGATGCTGGATGCCAACCACAGGCAGCCCTAGCCAGAGTGTCCTGGGCACAGAGTGTCTGTACCTATATGCTGTCTACAGGGGCGTAGCTGCAGTAGCTGTCAGTGATCACTCTTCTTTCAAAGGCTCCTTTTAGACAGGCAGAGATACCAATGTAAGGAGGAGAGAAATTTTGTTGAAATTGCAACCAACAGATGGTTGCAATTATTTTGGTGTTCATCTTTAATGACCGAGTGAAAGTGACATTCAATAAAAAAGGTTGCAACTGCTTGGCGTTCATCTAAAGAGACCAATTACAAGTGACAACGCAAACGGCCAACTCCGAGGGGAAGAACCGAACAGGATATTCTGTACCAAACCAACTGTGCTTTTTAGGCTAAGAATCATTGGACCTGGTTCGGGGAAATGGATAGTGGAGAGAAGATGATTTGATTATCTCGTCGAAAGGTTTGTTTTCATTCTCTTCGTGCAGTTCCTCTGTCCTGTCAGAAGGGGCATTCATGGCACAGAGGCACAATGACAGATGTTCTCCGACCTCAGGGCAAACCCGGGGACAGGCAACATCAGAGGGGAGGATGGGTAGGCAGATCCAGAGAGAGAGAGAGAGAGAGAGAGAGAGAAGGGGGAGAAAGAGACAGAGCCTGAGAGATATAAAGCAAGCAAGTGAAAGAACACGAGAGCGAGAAAGAGATACAGAGAAAGTGAGAGAGGGAGAAAGACAGAGACAGAGAGAGAATCTTCTGGCTTGCATGTGAGTATCTGTGCCCACATCAGGACCTCCGAACTACAGCGTGCGTGTGCAGTGTGCATCTTCTCCTCTCTCTCTCTCCTCAATGACTCCCACTTAATCTGACCTCACCTCACCAGGCACAAATAGCTTGCATGCCTCCTTGGTTTATTCCATCTTATTCCATTTCATTCCCCTCTGTATCCAATTTAGTTCCCAAATATCAGGGCAGGAAGGGCCTGACGCCTCCTTGCTCCCTGGAGCAGAAACTATTGACACCAGACTCACACAGTCACGTCAGCTGCATTATATTTGTCAAGATGTGTTCATAGCTGCGGTGGTTCGGTGCCTAAACTGGTAATTCTCCCTACAACCAACATCAAACAAGCACAAGCTCACATATATGCTACTCAGACAAGGTAGCAGTGCCCTGGTGCGACTAAAGAAACCCAATGTGAGAAGACTTTATTTCCCTGTACAAACGGTCTAGCGTTTTTTTTGTTTGTTTGTTTGTTTCTATGCCAGAGAGGTAGCTTAGCTAAACACAACAAGCCAAACAGAATTTGAATTTGAATTTAACGACCACAAATCCCTTTATTAACCCACTATCCCTCTTGGCTTAATTATTGGCTCTATTTTTAGGCATCCAGTGGCTGTGACTGTGACAGTGACAGTGACTTAGCTACTCATTTTTTAGTGCAAACAGCAGAGACCTATTGCATTAGTGACATAAGTGTCTGTGGGTCCAGATTTTTAAGGCGCAGGTAATGTGATTTTACCGCTGGATGAAATGCGCCATTTGAGACGTCTTTTATTGAATGAGCAGGTGAGCACCAAAGGAAATGGAAGCTCTTACACACACACACACACACACACACACACAAACACACACTTGAGAGAGATTTAATAAACTTAGGTTCTGATCCGGTTAGCCCAACACACATGGAGCAGAGGACGGGATGGAGCGGAAGTGGATTCAGACGGAGAAGTCGATGCAAATCGAATACACCTTTCGCCACCCCCAGCGATACTGGGCTGTTTATAGTCACACGCGGGCCATCAGAACACACGTGTACAACACACACATTGCCTTAAATAGCCGCTTCACATGCGAGCAGCACTTCAAAGTGGAGTCGCCACAAGTGAACAGAAGTCACCTGACCCCTCCCTGAACCCCCCCCCCCCTTTTTACAAAGCATCGTCAGCAGACATGATTAGCATACTGCCCTGGAACATGTCACTGCCACAACATGTTAACCTATCAGTCACAAGTCACAACTGCTGTCATGTTCCGTTGGGGGGTGAGCTGCGGTGATATGCACAGGTGTGCTCCTTGACTGCGTGACACTCACTGCATCCTTCTCCTGTGTGTGTGTGTGTGTGTGTGTGTGTGTGTGTGTGTGTGTGTGTGTGTGTGTGTGTGTGTGTGTGTGTGTGTGTGTGTGTGTGTGTGTGTGTGTGTGTGTGTGTGTGTGTGTGTGTGTGTGTGTGTAAATGGAGGGAGAGAGAGAGTGGTGAAGAGTGTGGAAAGAGAAAAAGCAGTGGCTCCTCTCTATCTTTCCCTTCCCTTATCACCACTATGGCATGTCTGCACTGGGGGTGGTGGGTGGGTGCAGGACTATTGATACGGGGGCTATATTTAGGCCCTGTGGGTCCACTCTCTTTCTTTCTCTCTTTCTTTCTCTCTCTCTCTCTCTCTCTCTCTCTCTCTCTCTCAGGTTGTGGACAGAGTTTGGAGCAATAGGTGTGTAACCTGCAGAAGGACTCCACTCCACCACACACACTTCTCTTCTCTATTTCACTGAGACACTGACTTCTCATGAGGGCTTGGGTGATGTATGGCAGTTTGCACTATGAACAATATTATCATCAAGCTATACTAAGATGTCGGTACCATATTATTGTCAAGAAAAATATTTTTATGGATGCATTTTTTGGTTCTTAGAACATATGAAACTGAATTTTTTTTTTTTTAAATAACATTTGATGGAGAAATTTACATCTCACTATTTTTCACTATTGGTGAGTTGCTTTATCACTTCCCACCCTGACTTCATGCGTCTCTTGCCTTCTGGGTTGCTTTGGCACTAGACACTGATTGGCAGACTGGAGCAAGAGAAAGCAGATCGACCATCAGTGTTGGCTCCCTCCCAGTGTTACCTCCTCATTGAAAATGCACATCAAATTACAGGATATACAGTAGCTGATATGGTTGTATAAGCATAGAGCTGAGATGATTTTTGAAATGAAATACGATCATTACAATTCAGTGAGCCACAATACCAGTATCAGCTTAGAGCCATATCAACTTAGGCTATTTCAATCATGCACACTCTATATGCACAAGAGCACATACTCAGTAGTGAGAGCAGTATGTTTAATTGCTGTATAAGATGTTCTTTCAAGGCAAAACCTAATTATATATAACAAGCATATGAGCATAACCAGTGGTCTCATAGTATCCCTGTTTGTGAACATGAATGCCCTCCCTTCCCATCTACCATGACAGATGTAGTACTCGACAAGTCTCTCCGCCTCAGCTTACTCATCGGGGCTTCAAGCAACTGCCTCAGCGGCCTAAGTACACCATGAGTAGGTATGTGTTCAGTTGGTCATGGACTGGGAATACGAGCTGTCTATGTCTCCAGGTAATTAAGGAGGAGGTGCTTATTGCTGATTTCCAACCTGAAAATGATTTAAGAAGAGATGAGTTTTGAAAAGCCTGCCGTGTCGCTGAAACATTAATATGAATCAACATATGGCTGCTCACAGCCAAACGTCTTGTCTTTGTGCTTAAACGCTTGCGAATCCGCTGCATCAGTTGACCCTTGCACTTGATGTAAACACCGCATTCAAGGCATTTGTCTGCCTCAGCCACATCACATTCATTTTCATCTCTCAAAGCCCTGTTGGCTCTGGACTTAAACTGGTCTCCTCCTTAGTGCCGAAAGTCTCCATGGACAATACCAGCAGACATTTGACAAAGCGCATCGAAAGAGACAAGCTAGGACAAGGTTATTATGCTTACAGTAAACTGGCGGCGCCGGAAAGAGTATGTGATGATGCCTTTTTTAATATTTAGAGGATATAAGCAACCGCATCGGAGGGTCTCCTGAGAGAGTTTCCTAAGAGAGGACCGCCTGAGAGGCAATCTGCCCTGATTCCTCATCTCAAGTGTCAGAGCGGAGGACCATCATCCAGACCCTAACAAGCAGACTCAGACTGGCTGCCTGGGATTTGCACTATTTTAAAGTTATAAATATGCTCTGGCATTACATAAGCTCTGAATATGAACAATCCCTCCTCCCCTCCAGGTCAAATGTGCAAGAAATATAGAAGTTAATTTCCATGAGAAAATAAAGCTCAGGGAGAGGGGGGGAGAGAGAGAGAGAGAGAGAGAGAGAGAGAGAGAAAGGGAGTGTGCATGAAACACACACACAAAAAAAGAAACAGGCAGAGGGAGCGCTGAACACATTACAAATGGAAGTGTCACCTTAGCCAGCTTCTGTATTGTAAATCCACAGCGCTAATGCCAGACCATTGGAGATAAGTACTAGGACCGCTGCTTCCAAGCCTCATGTGTTAATTAGAAAGTTCCTCTCAACCATACCATAACCATATGACCTTAAATCACAAACATGACCTTTCCAATGCGCTTCAAATTGTACCTCATATTGCTGAGTTTCGCATTACTCCATTGCAGTTATGAAGGAGATGGTTTTGTGCAACTGACTGACGGCTTCATTGTGTGTCCTATATCATGGATTAGACAACAGTAGCCTGCAGTAAATGACTGAATGGAGAGTCTGAGCACAGACAATCTGTTTGATGATAATAAGAGATGAGAAAGAGGAGACAAATGTAAGCCTTAACATTTCAGAGGGAGCTTGGATGTAACTATAGGTCTAACCCACATTACTTGAGAAATCTCTGTAAATATCTAAACTTTAAAATGTTCATGCCATGACAAGAAGAATGTTTTATGAAGAAGATCTGCATCATCCATTCAACTGGTACTCTAACTATGCCTCCAAGCCATTGAAGAGCACATAAATTATGTTGTGCTCTGTTATGTTTAATAGTGAAGTTTACTGTCAGTTTGCAGGGATTATGCGTGATTAAGTGGTTTCAAATAGGTAGAGAGGCAGTTGCCTGCGCGGACGCTCATGCATACTGCTGTTGTCATAGTGAGCGATCATACAGAATGCGGTACAGGCTAAAGAATGAAGTTGTGTATTTTAGGTTAAGGACACAATGAATATATTATGTAAATGACACCTCCACCGATGACTGAGAAGTTCCACTAATTACTCATAGAGGCTCGTAATCAAGTGCATGAGCTTGTAGTTTGCCACACCTGTTGTTGCGTTCATCTAATCGTCATAATATCAGAATAAGTATTCAAAACACATAAGATCTTTCACTGAATTAGGATTTTCACATTTCCAAAGTAACATTTGGAACCACTCGAGGTGACACTATACAAATCTCATATAGTAATTGTTAATTAATTTAGGCAACGGACGGAATTTCCAAAATGTTTTTATGGAAGGAATTATGATTATTTTATAAAAAATTAAGCTGTGAAAGCATTCCTTATAAGTGTTTGCATTTCTCCTTAAAAAAAACTTCAGATAAACCAGCGCACGCGTTACACGCGACAAACCCGCGGCAGTCTTTCTGATATGGCTCGTATTAGATATTATCATAAACTGATAAGAATATCGTGAGAACTGCGGTTATGGAAAAGACATTACAATAATGCATTGTTCACACAGCAAAGAGTCCTGTGGAGTAACTTACACAAATCAGATCAAATAAGACAAACCACAGTCACAACTAAAAACGCACTGGTATGTAAAGTAGGTTACAACACTTTACTAAATTAAGACAACATGTAATGTATTAAAATCCAATTTTGACAATTTCTTGATAGGAGTAAAGTCTGATCATATCCAGTATAATAAAGACCCACACAAAACACCACCCATGTTCGAATGCATGTTATAAGATAGCCTAATATAGTCTGCCCCCAATGATATGCGCTGTTTGCGTATTTGGACAAAATTTTCCTTTTCTGTTGTTTATCAACCTTTTAATAAATTACACGTACATTCTATGGCACTCGTAATTCAGAACCTCGATATTCATATCAGCACAGAGAAAACTCTTAACTTCATTACCCTGTAGCCAACATAGCAATGTCGCTGTTCAAGCACTCGCGATGCATATAACTGGGTATATTACTTGACCTGGAAAAGATACAGACGTTTAATTCACGACTGTCAAAAAATATTTTGCAACGTATAAAGATCTATACCTTGGAAGGCTTGAAAGTCCGCTTGAGTCTTCAATCGCCACTTCGTTCATCTTCTGATGAACGACATGAGAATGAATGATAGTGTCCTCGGAGTTCAAACAGCATAATCCAATACCACGAAGAAAGAGCCAAATTTAAAAACTTTAATGGATAAATAGATAAGAGTTGCCTCCTTTCTGCCGAGATCGGCTGCACTAGAAACGCAGAAGCCAAGGGAGAAGTTGTCACAGTGGCACGCGCGCTGTGGTGTGGTGCGTGCTGAGCGCAAAGGGGAAACGTCTGTTTGTGTACATGACGTCAACATCGGAATTAAACAATTATTTTAGACGGAAATGTGTGCTGTTGTTCAGTATGCAAAATACTTTTTGTTTTGTTAATGTATTGTTGCCTTTTCTGGTCACTTACAGTCACCCTGATCACCAATCATAACCAATGACACCTGGACAGAACTTTATTCTTTATTTCATGTAATTAGCCCAACAAAATATTATGTATGAAAAGTTTGACATATAATACTTAAAAGACAACACAACGTTTATGACAACTCACTGTGGCCACTGTTATCTTACTTTTTGGAGAAGGAACATTCTGACAAGAGGGAACCATGCCTTTCCAGATAAAGCTTCCCAGCTCTTACTGCCTGATCAATTACTCCAACCTAAGTTATCTGATGAGGCGCTATGGGTCTGTGTCCCTGTGCGCTGAGGTTAATTTAGTCTGTGTGGGAGGTCTACCATTAACGCAATCACTTAAAGTGCTTTAAAAGTGTTGCAGGTGTAAACATAATGTGAAGAGGTCTGATGATAACACAGAACCACACAGAACACTGTTGTCACAGACCTCGGTCAAAACTGGATTCTCAAGTGTTGGTCACTGTAGTGCCAAATAGCCACTTGGTGTGGTAAACTAGAGACTGACTGACTGACTAACACTGCCAGCATGAGTGAGAGGATAGTTCACCATAGTTGAATGTCTATGTACCCAAACAAATCAATTGTGCCCCTACCGCAGGAAAATAGTGCAAACGTGTCACTCAGATTAGTGCACAAAGATCATTTCAAGGGTGTTGAAACCCTTCCAGCATAGCCATTGAAACTGTTGTACTCCATAACATTTCATCATGTTATGATGTCCCTGTAACACCCAACCCTCTTTAACCTTTGTCTCAGTTGGGCCAGCCACCCTGTTGCCCAAATAAAAATATTTTCTCAACATTTTTCTCTCTCTCTCTCTCTCTCTCTCTTTCTCTCTCTCTCTCTCTGTCTTTCTCCTTCTCTCCAGTCCGGCTCCGATCTGACGTGCGCTCATGGCTAGATGGGTGGTGGTACTAGCGAGAGCGGCTGTCACATTAATGTAATCTGCTAGCAGGCCTTGTCTGAGCACAGGCACTTGGGCAGAGTGGCACGGCACTTGCCCGTGGGCACACCATATGATGCATTGTGCCCGTACCTCCGTTCAGTGAAATACCAAGCAAAAATAAGTCAAGTGGGCATGGATCACTGACCATCAAATGTGACAGGGTGCGCCTAAAGTGTGGTAATTATTACACTGCAAAATTTGAAGGTAAATGAGCCGGATGATCAGCAAGTTAAACAAAGTTAAGAAAGGACATGACGTAGCAAGAGAGAACTGATCAAAAAACTTTTTTTATTTATCGGTTTATTTTTTTTACTCTTCCACCAACCAATCAGGCACAGCTGTAAATATTATTTCCAATGGTTCAACAAGAAAAGCTGTACATATTATTTTAGATGTCCACACAAACATCAGTAGCGTAGTCCGACAAAACTTCAAACGTTGTTTGAGCTTTTCCCCAAAAATCCATTAAACTCTCTCTTTCACTTTTGAAGTTTGCCCTTCAGAAGGGTTCAATGGCCAGACCACTGTAGATAAGCAGACTAAGTGGGCCTGTGCTTTCAGCGGTCACCACCACAGTTTGTCATTGTTGTCCGACTAACACTACTATCCGATACCAGGCCCTCTGTGATGAGCCCCTTGAGATAGTTGAGTCACACAAAAAAGAAAAATCACCAAACACATTCCCTGCAGCTTTCGCTCCAGCTCCGCTCTCTGCTGCCAGCTTTCACAGGAGGTAAATATCACTGATTCCTTGGTGCCCGCGCTGACGTTTAACGCCACATAATTTTGTGCTGCTGAGCTCTCGATCATTATTTTTGGGAGAGAACATATGCTTCTGATTCATCGTGCTTGTCCCGTCTAGGTCCAGGGAGCGCCGCGCTTGTCTGTCCAGCTCCTCCATCTGTTTGGGTGCTCGCGTCCATGCTGACAAAGACAAAAAAAAGGAGCCGTGGAAAGCCTCCAGGGGAACTTGACGCCACAGTTAGTAGACCAGCACTTTTGGGTGATAAATGACAAACAGTCGAGGAGCTGGCTGTTTTGAAATCTACCTTCCGACCAAACGCCAAACCAACGGTTTTCTCCAGGGGCCATTGATCAAAAAACTGAAATAATGAGACTTGGAGAGGAACAGCGAGTCAAACATTCCTACAGGAAACCAAAATAGAGCTGACATTATTTCCACTGTCTGATCTAGACAACAGATTTGGATCAAGAGGGTAAATGTGGCCTAAGTTCAAGCACCGAAAATACCAGGCCCTAAACCGAGGGACCAACGCCAGTCCTCAAGAGGTTGATTATTCATCTCTGTTAAGGGGATAAATTGTATCGTGTCATGCAGGTCATTGTAACCAGTCATTCAGTGCTGCTTAAAGTCTGGACTATATAGCAGATCTGGATAGATTGAATGTTGATCGCTTTTTAATAACGGTCACTTAATGTACATGGTGGAGTTCTGCAATTGTGACCATTTTCAATGGCACCAATCTTTTTTTCCCAAGGCGGTAAGTTGAAAGAGCAGGTCTGCATAAGCCATGAAATCAATAGGTTAATTAGTCTATTTAGTGTGACTGTCCACATCAGCCTTTTCCACAATGACACCACAGACAAATGCACATGACCAACAAGGTGATTACCAACGATGAGTACATTCAGACGGTATTCTGACATAAATATGCTCCAAATCAAATACATGCTCAAAGTTATGACCCCTTGCTACACCATGTGCATTCTCTGTCTAACTGAATACTCACTCATTCTCTCTCTCTCTCTCTCTCTCTCTCTCTCTCTCTCTCCCTCCATCTCTATCTCTCTCATCAGAGTAAGCATGACACACACATACACACACACTCAATACACAACACAGCACACCACAATATGCTTCGAGCACCCAAATGACTGCGGACAAAAATGGCATCAGCACAGGGGTCCTTGAACCTCTCTCATAGTGCGACGTAGGATCGCCACGTCGCCATCTTTCGTCTGGGACAGCCCAAAATCGCACAGTGTATACCCGCTATCAGTTGATTAGTTGCAAAGACAGACATTCTTCTGCCATCCGATTGCCCCCACCTTTTTAATTGAGGGGGCCCCACACCTGGAGGCCATAACTTTGAAGGCCTTGCCTTCCTGTCCAAGGTGTTAGAGAAGGTAGTTGCTTCTCAACTTCAGGACCACCTCAAACAGCGTTCAGCCCACAGCACTGAAACAGCTTTGCTCAGGGTGACGAATGACCTGCTGATGACAGCCGATGCAGGATCACCCTCACTCCTCATCCTCCTGGACCTGACTGCTGCATTTGACACAGTGGACAACACTCCTCCTAGAGCGCCTCCACACCACCATTGGACTATCAGACTCTGCACTCAAGTGGTTTCAGTCCTACCTTTCTGGCAGAACTGAATATGTCTCACTGGGAAGATGCAAGTCCAGACAGCTCCCTGTCTCCTGTGGTGTTCCGCAAGGGTCGGTCCTCGGCCCCATCCTCTTCATTATTTACATGCTCCCCCTCGGTCGTGTCATCAGCAGACATGGGATGTCTTTCCACTGTTATGCTGACGACACACAGCTTTATATCAAAACTGCCCCAAGCCCCACTGCAGCCATGTCATGTCTCACCGCCTGTCTTGGGGAGATAAAGGCATGGATGAGCAACAACTTTCTCCAGCTAAACAGTAGCAAAACCGAAGCCCTTCTTGTTGGCACTCCACACCAGGTTCAGTCATCCTCCTTAACTCATCTCACCTTCGACAGCCAGGTCATCCCCCTCTCCTCCACAGTCACTAATCTCGGAGTTAGGTTTGACCCTCACCTGACATTTAATGACCATATAAAACACCTGTGCAAAACCTCCTTTTATCATCTAAGAAACATCTCCAAACTCCGCCCCACATTAACCCTATCAGATGCAGAGAAGCTTGTCCACGCCTTTATCTCCTCAAGACTGGACTATTGTAATTCGCTTTTCTATGGGATCACTGGCAAGAACATCCAGAACATCCAGCGCTGCCAGGATCCTGATGAGGGTCCGGAAATATGAGCACATAACACCGATATTACACTCACTACACTGGCTCCCTGTCTCTTTCCGGATTCTGCAAAGTTCTTATACTCACCCATACATGCATAAATGGGCATGCACCTCCCTACCTGCAAGAATTAATTAATCCCCAAACCTCCACCTGCACCCTCAGGTCTTCAAACAGCTCGCTCCTCCGCGTCCCCAAAACAAAGCTCCGCACCATGGGCGACCGGGCCTTTTGCTCGGCAGCGCCACGCTTATGGAACAGCTTCCCTGACCACCTAAGGGCAACGCAGACGCTGGACTCCTTTAAAGCTGGACTAAAAACATTTTTATTCAGGAAGGCATTTTTGGCCTTGTGTTAAATCGTTTGTTAAAATGTTAAAAAGTTTTCTATTATGCTTATGTTAATTCATTTTTATTTTATTGTATTATTATAGTTCGTTTTTAATATGTTGGCACTCTGAGATTCTTTTGAATGAAGAGTGCATTACAAATGAAATACATTATTATTATTATTATTATTATAACTTAGGTTGCTTCCAGCATGTCTGCTGATGACGATGACTATCGGTATAGCAAGCATTCCTCTCAACTACATGGTTGGAATGAGCCATTCAATGCAGTTTAATTTTACAGAAGAGCTATTTCACAATCTGCAGTCTTTTACTCACAGACTATGATGGTTTAAGCGTGAACATTTCTGGGAAATATATATATTTAAAATTGGAACTTGAAGTTTAAAATACATGGCATCTCAAAGAATGTTGAGAGAGGCAAACATTCAGTGGCATTGGACTGGTGGATAGTGAGTAAGATCATTTAAACGCTTATTGGGCTTGCTTTTATTTAGTCATTCTAAGATTATCTTTATCACAGCATGCCGTTTATATCAGTCCAAGACATCAATACTAGATCGTTATTCCAATTAAGTAGACTTCTCAAATGAAGTGTAGAAAATAAATGCTGACTCAAATATCTTAGCTCATTTGACTAAATATATAACATTCATCTTTGATAATAACCCTGCAACAACATGTTCGAACCATCATCTATAAATGGTAAGGATGAAAAAACATATCAGCCCTCTCATCCTGTAGTCCTTGCATTTTTTAGTCTCATGGCCAACAGAGGGCGCTGTAGAGTCAGTTCTCTTCCGCTCAATATTATGAAAACTACTGATGAAACCCGCCAAGGAGGTTATGCTTTTATAACCGTTTGTTCGTTTCTTTGTTTGTCTGTCAACAGGTTTGGAAAAACTACCGGGCCTATTTTCATGAAACTTGGATGGGTGTAGCATTGGGCAAGGAAGAACCTATGACGTGTTTGAGCGGATCTGGATCCGGGATTTTTTTTAGACAAGACTGGACAATTGACCCTTTTCAGAATTATGCGCTATCTGCGGATAATGCATTGCTGTGCGTGTTACATTACTTCACAATAGAAAAACAATCTAGTTCTGTTTCTTTGCTGACATTTCAGGGGTTCAACTGCTGCCAACACTTTATTGCTTGGGATGAGATGGTAATATGATTGTTAAATAAACACACTGAAACACACACACACACACTCACAAAGAGAGAGAGACAGGGAGAGAGGGAGAAAGAGAGAGAGAAAGAAAGAAAGAAAAAAGACAGACAGATAGATGACTCACCAGACAGACCCTTGTAATTGCGTTGCCTCAAATGCCTGATAGCTTAAAGGGGATGAGATGAAGAGGCAAAGGCTGGCTTTTGCCAGGCACTTAAGGTCTTTTGTCTGTACTACAGTAAGGAAATGGCTTCATCCGTGTCAGTGGGAAGGAAAGGAGCTGTCAGCAGGCCCATTAAGAAAGAGCTTGGCTGAACAGAAGAGGACATGAAGTCTTGGAACCAGTCCTACAGAATGCAGTATACCCTGCGTTCTCTGGTTGATGAGGCACCTTATCTTGAAGTTACCCAAAATACACTCTGAAATACAGGGCGGATGACACTACTCACACTAAACAAACACCTAAAGAAATGCGTAACGAGTATTTCATTGTACAAATTTATTTTTCTGTGCGCATTGATAAATCTCATTTGCTCACTTAGATAAACCATGTGTGTACCTGTGCAGAAGTCATGAGCAGAGAGACAGGGAGAGCTGGAATGACAGAAGTGCCAGACAATGGTTCTAGAAAGAATGGGCTGCACTCTGTACCTCTCACTCGCCGGGACACCTCTCGGACCGGCCCATCTCAAGTGGCCGGTCCATCTCAAACGACCCGCCCACACTGGCCCCAAATCAGGTCAAAGCACATAGAGGGCCATGGGCAGGGGCTTCTATTGTTCTCTAGCCTCGGGTGACCCCCTGAGAATGCATGTGAAAGCACCCACACACCCCTCCAGTGAGGCCCCGCAGTCCCAGATCAACATCCACTACGTCCATGATGCTTCATGTCACCATCATCATCATCATCATCATCATCATCATCATCGTCGTCGTCGTCATCATCCTCATCATCATCATCATCATCATCATCATCATCAACAACATCATCACCCCCCTTTCCAATAAATCCATCCAACACAACCCTTCATATTATCATATGTAAAAACATAACTTGAAATGACCCTCTGAACCCTGTTGCAATCAACATGCTTGGCATTAATAGCCTACCTTATGCACATGACATTTAGGGTTCTATATCATCATCATCACCATCATTATCAACAACAACAACGACAACAACAGTATGAATATTTCCATGGAATGTGTAAGATGAAAATGTCATCTAGTTCTTTCATCAAGAAATATGTCACCCATTAAATCACTGTGCAAGTGCGCAAGTAGCCTTTTCATCCGCATGACATTTTGACGGTAGAAAGATGCTCTGAAACGTCTGAAATGTAACAGTAGCCAGAATCATGCCAGATCAACCATGCATCAACCAACTTGCTTGTATGTTATTGCTGCATGTGTTGTGGCTCCGTACGAGGTCAATTGAGTCGTGGCCAAGTTTTCTTGAATTGTGACCGGTTTTTTTGTGTGTGTATGGGGGAGAGGGGGGGCATACTCCCTACCTCTAAACCTTTCAGTTGTCAGTGCCAATACAGTGGGCTTGAGTGCACTCTTCAAAGGCAGCTAATGTGGGCAATGGGTGCACACCACTGTGAAAAGGCATGATGCATCACAACATCAAACATCTAAACACAGAGTCCCCCCATAGACACAAGTGGCACACAAAGACATGGATTCAGTTCCCATACCACCTGATTACACTGGAGGCACTGGCATGCATGATGAGTGACAGATAGACAGTGAGAATACCGGGAGGATATGTACTGGTCAAGGACAATAGTCTTATAGGGTTGGGGGCAGGTTTGTGTGGCAACACTGATGTCTGAATGTGATGGAAGACGAAACCATGCGTAGGTATTTGCATGTGCAAATCAACATCCAGAATGTCACACGTCACAGGTTTGCCCAGGTCTGGTCTGCCTGATGCAGGCGCACACACAGCCGTTCAACAATTCCAAGAGCTGGCGGTATTTTGTATACCAAAGCCTCTTTTTTGAATGCCTTTTCTTTTGAAGCGGATCTCATGGTCCAATTGTCATGTGTTCAAATCTGGTATTTAAATAGACACAAATATGTGTCCCTGGGTTTTTAATGTTGTATTGTTAAACAGGTCAAATGAGCCATGTGGTGTTTATCCATGTGTGTGTGTGTGTGTGTGTGTGTGTGTGTGTGTGTGTGTGTGTGTGTGTGTGTGTGTGTGTGTGTGTGTGTGTGTGTGCACCAGTAATGACCAAGATCATTAACACTGATGTCCAGCTTATGAATCTGAAAAGGGGGTTTTGAAGTCTGTTAGGTCATCAGATCTTTGTAAAGTTATTCATGTGATTATCAGCCCTGCATAGACTGGTACTAATGAGCTCATGTGTGCGATGAACTGGGTTGTTCGACTGTTCCCCTCTCACCCTCCCTTTCCATATGCTTAACTGCATCCCCTGTCATTGTGCATGTATTCTCCCTCCCTTGTACGTCGCTTTGGACAAAAGCGTCTGCTAAACGACTAAATGTAAATGTAAATGTATTCTTTCTTGCAACACAAACACAAAGCCCATGGCACCCATGAGGACTGGAGTTGGATTCAGACTGTGGCAAGTGTAATGGATCAGCGGTTAAGTGTGTCATTCAATATGAAGACTTTTTACAGAAATACAAAGACAATTTATTTAATGAGAGTTTGCATATATAGAATATTGAGCATGCAGCCTAGGTTGTTATTCCCGGCCCTCATTTACCGGACGGGACTAAAGGGGCCACATAATTAACTCATTTTACAGTGAGTGCTTTTACAGTGAATGACCTTGCATAACCTCGTCTCCTTATTAGAGTCTTTCCTGATTGCTACACCACATTTTCTGAAACCATTCACTATTTTCTCAAAACTACACGCACATTCTCAAAAAGTCGTTCTCATCTGTACAACCAGCTAACTTTCTAGTTGAAATCATACGTTGCCGTCAGACGACACACGCAAGCAATCAAAAGCACTATACAACACTTTGGCAATGTCACCCTGCCAAATTACTGTATGAAGAGGACAGACATTTATCTCCAGAAAACCATATGGGATGAACAGTGGGACATTGGCCATAGGTAGAAAAATATATATTTCTATTGATAAACAAATGTAATGTCCTACTGTAAATCTAAATACAGCTGCTCTGCAGGATCTCTTCTCTGGTCTGGATCCAGCCACAAAATGTCATCAACATCACAAAGGTTTTCCCCGGCCAGGCAACATGGGAAATCTGCATGTCTGTATGACTAATCCAGCCTTGGATGGCTTCTATGGACACCTCCGTGCAGGCCTCCTCCACGGAGATCAAAAGGTCTTCTCTTGTGTAGGGGTTTCTGTCATAAACCTTCCACCGCCATGCTGAGAAAAAAAAAATTTAATTGAGGAACAGGGAATATGCTGATAAAAGAAAAGGTTTGTGAATGTGAATAAGAATATCCCAGAAGATAGCGTATTGGGACTGCTCTGTTTGCCCTGGTTCCCCTTCCTGATGAAGTTGTTGGTGAAGTTGACCTTGGTATTCAGGCAGATGTGCGGTGTTATACGGCAAACCCAAACTGGCATGGCGGTGGCGGACCCCTGGATCACTGATTGCAGCACACAGAGTCACATTGCCTCCTCTCTGGCCAGGAACCTCCACAATGGCAATGTTCCGTCCCCTTTTGCAGCTTGTTCTGAGGTTGGCTCTAAGGGTTAAACCCTTCCTCATAAACAAAGGTGTACTCATGGGGCTGAGGCGTCACATCAACTTCCCTACAAAGGTTCTCTACAAAAGTGAAACAAGAAAATGAATGTAAATACAGCAATATGAATACTCATAGGCCCACTACACTGACTATACTGCAATGAAAGGCATGCCATGGCTAATGTAAAGAACCACAATACAGTTTACACAAAGCACTTGTACTACAAAGCACTACTAGTGGAGTAGAGAGTCACTGAATAGACCTGAGGAAATGACCCAAAGAGCTGAAATGACCTGTACATACTGGAAATGTTGAGTCTTCACTCTGTCGGAGTTCCTGTCAAAGGGCACACGGTACAACTGTCCATATCCTATTATGACGAAGGGTATGATTAAAAGTGGATATACTGCTGCACCCTGAAACACCACCTGGTCTTCAATTAAGTGCCTCTGCCTTTCAAAAATAGATTTCATAGCTTATAGCTAATGGTCATCCATTAATGTGGAGCTGTACAAAACACAGTGAGACCACGTATAGTTGGTCGGTTGGTTCAGTGAGTTCCAAGTATAGTTATGGTCAGTACATGCACAACAACATTACCGTATGTGTATATACATGCATTACACAGTGTACCTGTTTTCACACCTGAAAGTGCAGACAACAGATGCAACAGTGAAGCATGCACCATCAAGTTTGCATGCACCATCTGTCCAGCTTCCCTCATGGCCATCCCATGTATTAGAACATTAGGAAACAATGGTTGCACAAATTGCATCAAAAACAAATACTGTTTTTTGTCATCTTGGTCTTTCTGTTCCTCTGCATGCTTGACCCTTGACCTCTCTGATGTCTTTGATCTCTGCGTGGTTAGGATCCATTGTTCCAGTGCACATGCAAACAAAAGGCCCTATTTGTAGGGATCTTGTGATTCTGATTGGTGTGTCACTAATTATAGTTTTTTTTTCAACTGCTTTCAACTATAAATCAATTCTCAGCCTTTGATTCAATTCTATTTTGTATAACACACATTGATCGTCCCTTGAACACTTGCATGTCTTTTTAAGGCACTGCCCTTCAAGATGCAAGACACATATACCAGTTCCAAAAAAAGATTGTTGAGGTTGTGATGTTGATGGGTTACCGTGACAAAACCCCAAACAGGAGACCCGATACAGTCACACGGTCTCTTTTTATGTATCATGTAAAAAGGGTAATTTTTTTTACAATGAAAAAAAAATTTAATTAAATTTAAAAAATGTAAAAATATATATATATTTTTTTTTCAGAACTCCATACACAATTCACAAAACTGCACACACAAAATGCAGAACACTTCATACCTCCTGCAAAGTGAAATACTTCATTCAAAACGCAATCTCCAATCGCACGCTTTTCCCCCACCTGTCAGTCCTGTTTGTAAGTGCCTGGTGTCCCCTTTTCTGCCCCTCTACTGTCCCTGTCATTAACATCAGCTCCTGTAATCGCAAACAAAAGCGCAAATTATTTTAAATCCTGATTATGCCTCCATCTGCAGCAACCCTGGGTCAGGTTAGTTTTACAACCAGAGTATGTTTTAATGAGCCAACACCCACACACAATCTGCAGCTTCCGTCTTCACCCACCCCCTTCTGTGGAGTTGAATTTAAAGCAGCCGCTGTTGCTCATCTAATTTCCTCTCCTTGCACGTGAACAAAGCTAGTTTTCATCCGCCTCCTCCATCCTGCTGCCTTTCGACATCAACAACCCATTTAGAGGCCCTCATAATTATTATAGAAAATAATTATAGTATTATTATTATTATAATTATTATATATAATTATAAACTTCCATTGCCATGGTAAAAGGCAACAGTGAAATGGAACATCCAGCCATGATATCTGAATCTCCAAACGCTGCCAGGTTGTGGTTTAGTTACTGTAAAAGCACACCTGAATATCCTCAAAATATGCCATGAGTAATGTTGAAATCTTCGCAGGGAACTGAAAGTAACCTTCCACAACAGACAGTGTGGTACAGATCCAAAGGCATTCGCGAGATCCAAAACTACCAAATGGAGGTCTCTGCCTTCTGTCCTGCTCTCAGAATGTGATGCCAAATCATGCTACCGTGTTCCAAACATTTACCACAAACTTTCCGCACGGACATATCTATCAAACTATTTGCCTTCAGATAGGAGACCAACCTCTTTGCTACCACACTGAAGAAGATCTTTGCTTCCACATGAAGAAGACTGATAGGTCAGAATTGGTATATGCGTTGGTATCACAGCGTTCTTCTCCTTTGGAATGAAAATACCACCTCCCCGACGTCACATCCTCTGAATTTTTCCTTTTTCCACACAATCACCATGAGTCATAAATGCATCCTGCAACTGAAATTTGAGCTTGTTCTTTCTTTCCACCCTTCTTAACGTAGCCAATCTACTCTTTACCTCTACCTGCAGTAGACTAATACCTTCTCTCTGTTCATCATCTATTCGTTTTCATTGCTTCTTCAGCTGCCTCCTCTCTCGAATCAGCCTTTCTATTTTAACCTGTCGTCTTGACCTCGCTTTTCCTTCCTAGCTTTCTGACAAACTCCATATCTTTCCATTATATATTCTTTCCAGGCCAAAATAGCATTGTGTGTTTGATGTGTTTCCATACAGAGCAATGTTGTTTTGGTAATGCATTGTGTTGTAATATGTCTTTGCTACCTAATAAATATATTTCGGTTGACTGTAATGAAACTATTTTGTCTTTTGTATGTTCTGTCACTGAAAATGCAAAAGGTGCACTGTTTATGTGTAAAGCTTTGCTCCACAGTGTTTAGGGTAAACTGGAAAAATGACTGACATTTTCTATGCTTACATATTCAGAGTATTGTAATCAGTTTTGTCAGATTGCAGATTATGAAGTACACTGTAACACTGTAACTGGCAAAAGGCTTTTTTTGATTTATCACACCAGTATGTAGTTAGTGATTGAAAAAGTCTAACCATATAGTTGTGTTTACCATTTGACGGAAAAGTTCGATTTTGAAAAGGGATTGTCGAGATTTGAATGCAGTTTTTCATTTTGCAGGAGATTTGCGGAGTTTTGCATTATTGTGAATTGTCGAGGTTTGAAAAAAATGAGTTTCATAAAAAGCTGTGTGAGTAACACCTGTGGAAATGTGTGCTCTCTGAGTTTGGATAATAAGTACTTGAGTGAAAAGGGTTTTACACAGTAACTTGTCTATGCCTATTTTATGACCATAGTTTATCAAACCGTCATGAAATGATCAAATATTGAGCAAAATGTGCCATCGCTACCCACGTGGCTTAATAACTCCAATACAATAGTCTAGGCTGTTGTGGGATAGAATTAGACCATGTGCTGAAAAAGTCAGGACATGACAGCCCAGCCAAACAGAGAGGGTCCGAAGCTGTGGACCAGTGTGTGATGGAAAAATGATCTACTCTCAGCTGCTCTCACAGTAGCTTAGACTCATGTATATCTCTGCTAGCATGACAGAAACCAGCACTCCGGATTTACCAAAAAAGAACAAGCCTTGGAATTTGTTTCTAGGGCAGCACATGCTCAGTCATTCTCTGTGTAAGTCTGGAGCCGTGTTGGTCCCCAAGACAAAACAAATACATTAGCATGCTGATTACCTCTCAGGGCAAATCTTCACTTAGCCAGCCTCTCACTGCCTCACTGATGTCAGACTATACTTAAACATGGCGGTTGTGAATGTGATCACTGGTGCATGCAGGCGCCGTGCTAAAGAGGGAGCCCAGCGACTCCTTGGAGGATGCGCCCAACAGGAAGGCACTGACAGATGTCTCTGAGGGTGAAGGCAATCACGGCGATTCACAGTCCCCCCAGAACCCCCCCGAAGGGAACTGGTAATTCACTGATCCCCAGAGGCCTTGTGTGTGTGTGTGTGTGTGTGTGTGTGTGTGTGTGTGTGTGTGTGTGTGTGTGTGTGTGTGTCCAGGATGGGAGGTGTCTGCAGGTAGCAGCATTTACTTGCTGAATGGGGTCACCATGGCAGCTGTGACAGTAGCTCGTACCGTACCGTGAATCTGAGCTAAGGAAATGAGGCATATGTAAATGAACACTAAAGGTAGTTACAAGATAAACATCTTCCTGGAACACCTCTGGTTAAAAAGGAAGCACACGAGGCTATCCCCATCTGCATTAAGTACATTTTAAGAGTAAGAGATAACATAAACTTCCTGTAGATTCTGGGAAAAACAGATTTGCGCTCGATTGAGGGACTCTTGGGCTGTGAGCAAGAGACTGAAAAGTGAGTAACGGAATGCTGCCTTCCATGTGCACGGGAAGCTCCGGAGAGCCTCGGAGTGTGTATAATCATTTTGAGAGCTGGGGCAGGTGTTTACGTTGCAGGACAGCTGAAAGACAATGGAATCCCATCTTGTCCTGACGGCACACACTCCAAACCTGGCCCGCGTTCTGGAGTGTAAAAATAACCCGCTGCCTCTAAGCTCCTCGCCTGTCATCCGTCAGATGTGAACCACCGCCACTATGCTCCTTGCCTCTCCCTCACCGCATTTCACTTCCACTTCCCTCTGTGTCTTTCATGGTGCTAGAAGATTGAAAATCAGAGTGTCTTGCCTCTGGCAATAGTCTGGGCTTCTCAGTAAATCTGCACAGCTTTAGTGGTGACGAATGTTTTTTTTAGGCATAGCACGCTGTTGCATTAGTCCTGTATTTGTGCTCCCCAGACAACCGTCGAACCTCTTTAGAAGCTGACCATTGAGTGCTATATTGATTTGTTGACCCACTTGTTCCCAGTGAGGGGGGATTTGGTGGGTCCTTGACACTGTACAGCACTTTGTCAGAGGCTATCCAGCAGGGTCTCTGTGTAGAAAGCATTGCAGCATTCCAGATTTGTGTGCTTGCATCCAAGAATGCAACAATCCATTGCCTCTACTTGTATGAATATTTCAGCAAGGACTTCCTGCCTCATCTTCAGTGGCACAGCATCTACTGAATGTTTTAAGAAATGATAAAGCAGAAATGTGGGATGTACCTATACCGCTTTTTTCAGATCGAGTACGAGTACTTACTTACTTACTTACAATTGTTTACTCGATAATACCGAGAACCGATACAAGTGCTTTGCCTATGCCGGTTAATTTGCCTGCTCTATCAATTTCTCTACCCAACTGTATCTGGTGGGCAGGTCTGATAGGGCTGCAATACATGGAAGACAGTCATATGATCTTGCTACCAGCTGTTTCTGGTAGGCAAATCTCATAGGGCAGCAAAACATGACAGAGCACCTCCTGACCGCAGCTTTGAGTTTAATGTAATGTTGCCATGAAGTGGTATCAGCGTGTGGTATCTGAGAACTGTTATGAGTACAGTACGAGTATGTGACCAACATCGACCTGATACCTGATGCATTGGTTTTGGTATCATGCATCCCTAGAACAGATACACCAGTTGTGTGTTCAGAAGCCAGTGAGATATATAATTTTGTTAAATTGAAACCAGAACAAGAATGGTTTCATTTTGTAAATCAGTTACCACTATGAGCGATTCCATTTGAACTGCTTCCGGTAGTTAATTACATTCACTCCCAACCTCACCGGTATCTTTTAATGAATCTGTGTTTGTGTCTGGCCACATGCCACAACTTGTTTTTCTTCTTGTTTGTTCATACAACAATCACACTGATTACAAACTGAGAGCAAGATGAAAGGCTCAAAACAAGATGACGGGAGAAGAAGATGGCAGACAGTATGAGTTAAACCGTACCCATCTGCCTGAACGTCAGCCATGCTGAAGAGACTCATCATAAACCCATTGTGATGTAATATGGGCTGTTGTCATAGGAAGCGCTAGCGCCCTACTGAAGCACTCCTAGGTTATACAAAGCTCCAATCATGGGACAAATTGCCACTCCATAAATGTTCAGATTGAATATGTGTGTATAATTTAAATTTAATTTAAACTGTGACAAGAGGCTGATGAAAGAAAACTTTGGATCCCGTTATTGTAAACATAATGTATGTTTGATCTAGGAGAGTAAAACATGGCCACTTTCAGAGCAGACAGTTGAGGAAAACAAGAAGATTGAAAATAATATTAGAACAAAAACATTTAATACAACTTTTAAATTAGACAGCATTGCCTTGCCTTAAAAATACACTGAATAAGATAGGGATGCACCAATATCGGGTATCGGGACGATACTGTGGTCATATACTCCAATACCACACGTTGATACCACTTCTTGGCAACGTTACATTAAACTCAAGGCTGCGGTCAGGAGGTGTTCTGCAATTTTTTGCTGCCCTATGAGACTTGCCTTCCAGAAACTGTTAGGTAGAAGAAATTGGCACTGGCATAGACAAATTATAATTATTATTATTGTTATTATTATTATTATTAGTATTATCTTTATTAATAATAATACTAAAAGTACTCATATCGTTCTCAGTATTGCCAAGTACACAATGTAAGTACTCGTACTCGGTCTGAAAAAAGCGGTATTGGTGCATCCCTTATCTGTTATACAGTATATAGCAATAATGAGGTTCTGAATGATTTCTATTTATTAATTTAGTACTACATTTCATCTGGCTTTTCATGTTACTAGGTAACAGCACAGTTTGCATCTATTTTAGTATGTGCGCTCCATGGGAATAAAAGCTTGATATCCATCAATAAGCATTTTTGTAGGTTCTGTCCCCGAGAGAAGTACTTCAGATGATGTACAGCAGCATAGAAACCCTAACAATGCATTATTTAGCTCTAAAGCAAAATACGTTGTCAAAACACAAAATATATCAGCATATTCAAATATTTTCAAGTAGGACATCTTTGATCAAGAAGTGAATATGTTGGTGTAAACAGTAAAACTTCACCGACAATCACCGACACCGTTTTTTCTTCTTGTTTTTCTCCTCTAAATGTATCCATTCCCACCAGAAATGTTTTTTTTTTTTTTCCTCCAAATTTGGTGTTCAGCTCTTGTACACCTATGCCAAGTTGTGTGAGTGTATCTTTGCTGTCAGGTTCACACAGCGGGAACATCCATCACAACTGGAGGTGGTCAAACAGAGAGCTGCATTTCCTGGAGGTGAATCAAAGCCACAGCAACCACAACGACTACTCTTCCTCTCGCAGCCGCGGTCTCCTGATAGCTGGTGGTTTTTTCGGCTGGAGATTAGGAGGCATGGACGCACAAGTTACTGCCTATGTGTGTGGGCGCCAGGCTTCTCACCACAGTGTTGGGACTCAGGGATCCTGAGAGGGGCTGTGGGATAAAAATGCTCGGTCGGCCAGGTCCCTCAGTGAGCCATGGAGCTCAGAACTATTACACAACAGGAGCACACGAGCCAACTGGCATCCATCACAGGGGGAAAGGCAGATAGGGCCAAACAGGAGGGGAGCTTGAGCCAGCCTCACCCTGTCCAAAGTGGCACAAGTAGATTGTGTGCCATGCCCTGCCCAGAGCCAGGAGAGAGCTGATGGATTGATGCCACGGTGCCAAAGAGTCTCTGCAGAGCGTTCACCTTAAAAAGCCAGCTGCTATGGTGCAGAGACTCATTATGTAAAGTGTCTAGAAGATGCCATGACAAGGGCAAAGCTTACAAAGTAACACGACATTGACGTTTCAGCCCTTTGGACATAGTGCTTCAAACACATGTATACATACATTTGCACGTGCGTACACACCTACATAAACACAGTAAAACTCACACACACACATTTATCTATAGATGAAGCTCTGGTCACAGTCCTCAGAAGCATTTCCCATACTGCATTTGTGTGATTTCGCAACCCTACATAGCTTACACTCTTGCAAGGCCTCCATATGAATCACAGATTCAGATCACAGACATCCCTCTTGTCCTCCAGCGCTGAGAGAAACTACAGGACAAACCGGTGAGAGAGCAAAAGGTTACTGTGCAGGATAGAGAGTCTGGGGTCTGTCAGGAGAAGCGATCTCTCTGTGGCGTTCATCACAGCCCCTCTTCTGCACTCCAGCCTGGCTGAGAGATCCACACAGTGTGAGATCCGCATGGAACACTGTGATGGTCTGGGGGCCGTGATTTCTCTCCTCCAGCTCGTGTCCCACAGAGTCCACTTATTGCAGAGCCTCATTTACTGGCGCCCTCGCTGCTGTGATTTACAGACAGGGAAGAGGGCTGAGCCCTGATGTGTGTTGTGTGTGTGTGTGTGTGTGTGTTTGGTGTCTTCAGATTCAGAATGAGAGTATGGCTGAGCCCTGATGTGTGTTGTGTGTGTGTGTGCGTGCGTGCGTGCGGAAGGGAAGAGGGGAGCAGTGGGAGGCGGTGTGTTCAGGGGTTCAGGGGACAGGCTAACCTCAAAAGAGCCGCAAGAGAGTGCCTCTCACTTTTGCAAAAGAGAATTACAAAGTAGTAATTATTAAATCTAGATTATTAGAAAGAAAATGAACAAGTTTTTGCAGTTAATAACGGAAAGGAAAGTTTATTAACCTAATTAAGTCGTAAGGCTCTGTTCTCTTCATTTTCTTTATAGTGTAGGATTATGATTGGTACACAAATCCCGTGGAGCTATAGGATAACTACGCTGAATGTCAACACCATTTTATTATTCCAGTACAGCCTTATTGCTGTGATCTATGCTTCAACAATATAACGCTGAGTTTTTTTTTCATGTCTTTGTAAAACAAGGATGATGGGGGTATGAGAATGATGTTTGGCATTTAGCCAGCTCCCCGTTGGAGAAGCTTTGACCTGAGCTGATTGCCCTGGCTCTGATTGCTTCTATTACTGACTCCCTGTCTGTGCAGAAAACAATTTCTGAGTAACCACCGCCTTCCGCCTGCTAACGAGGCAGTGGCAGATTGTGGACGGTAATAACGGGCTGTGA
>NC_045152.1:31507821-31530321 GCF_900700415.2 Clupea harengus | reverse complement strand
AATATTCATTGGCAATGCAAAGGGTGTGCCTTCCAAGCATCAAACTGATTTAATACTGACATAATAAATTAAGAAATATATTTCCACGTCCTCATACTAGTGAAGTTGCCAGAACATTTCAACTTTTACACACTCTTTATAATCTACTGCTGAACTGAATGACGGGCCAGACACCGGTACTCAATTTCCAAGCCAGTCCAATCTATCTGTTTCTTTGTTTGCATTGAAATGGAATCTGTAGTAGGCTAAACCACAAAATACAGCATTTTTATTCGTCAAGCACACTTTAACCAGAAGTAGCGTAAAATACATCCCATAGCACAACAAAAGCACGATATATTTGGTGGTGGAAACCAGCTGCTATCTCCTGTTGAAGGTTTACAACGGAACTATAAAGTCAAAACCAAACTTCACGGCAACTACATAGTGTAAATACAGCGCACAATTCACTAGCAGCCTATAGGGGCCTACAAAAACCAAGCATAGATGTGATTCTTTACTTATCAGCCTTTAGTCCATTAAAGCAATTAAACACAAACACACAACAAAGTCCAGGAGAGTCACTGTAAGGTCTGTGTTCTGTCCGTGTCTAATTTCTGTGTTTGTCTCCCTTGTGTGGTCACATGTTTGTTCCCATGTCTAGTCCTCGTGCTTCCTTGTTCCCGCCATGTGCTTTCCCTATGTTTGTTTGTCTATGCCATGTGCCCTCTTGTTGTTGTCCGTGTCTCCACCCCTCACCTGTTCCCAATCTCCCGGGTTGTGTGTATCATTGGTTTCACCTGTGTCCTGTTAATTCCCCTGGTTTAGTCCACCTGTGTCTTTGTCTGCCCCGCCTTGATTGTTCTCACCTGTCCCTCGTTATCTGTTGCCTGTGTGTGTGTATATATATAGTCCTTGTTTTCTTGTTCCTTGGGGTGTCTTCGTAAATTGTTGTTTCATGGTATGGTCCTTGGTTTTCCACTGTTCCTCGTGTTTCAAGCGTTTAGCGCTTTTCACCTTGTTAAAGTGATTACTCGTGCTTCTGACCTCTGCCTGCCCTACAACTATTCTCCTGCCTATTCCCTGTTTGGATTTGTTTGCCTACTTCTGGACTGCCTACCTGTGTACCGAACCCTGCTAGTAAAACGTTTCTCCTTTTGAATCTACCCCTGTGCTGAGTCGTGCGATTGAGTTCTGCACAACACCCACCATTCGTAACAGTCACCACACTGTCCAACCTCCCCATTCTACAGTAACATACAATATCATATTTGCCACGGTGGGCAGGGGGGCGGGGACACACGTAAGCCTACCTGCAGTGCAGTATGACCAGCATAATACACTTAGGGTTCATGATGAGTCGGAGACGACGAGGCTTGGCATTGAAAAGTGTAATTATTTCATCATTGTTTGTCTTACCAAATTGTATGCTGCCAGTTCACACACAAGCCACCTGCTCACGCCCTCTCTCACAACTCTCACACAGCGGACTAAATAACAAGTATAAATTGAATGCACTCGTCTTTGAGGAGAAGTTCTCAAATGCTGATTTAGCTTCAAAAATACATACAGCAAAAATGACAGGTGATGTAGAAATTGTGACGGGTTTCAAAGAAATCCAAGTGCTTCTCCAAGCTTTTGTTCCGCTAGCTTTCCCCAACTGACATGCCGTCCACTGACTGGGGGGGTGCATGTGATCACTTTTCAATAATGTGTAGTAAATGCATATTTATGCATCCAGGTGAATTTAGTAAAAGTTCATGCTACCTGTGTGTTTTTATGGTGTGTGGCAGGCTCATCTATGGTGTGGTAGTGCTCATACCAATGTATACCTACGCTGTATTGCCGTGCTTAGTTGTTGCCTGCATAATTGTTGTGAGGTTATAAAGTATTGCGTACCGAGGGCATTGGATACATGTTTGCAGTAGTGATTGTAGTTGACCAAATGAGACTGTGTTTCCCAGTATTTGTAGGGCTTCATGGCATAATAGTGAATATGTCCCCATGTTTCATAGAGAGCAGCCAAAAGCAGAGGTTCATGGTCCACAGAAACCTAAGCTCACACTCTGCACATGGGTCAGAGGCATGATGGCCAACACCACCAGCTATAGCGTCAGTATGCAGAGACAGCTGATAGAGCTTCTCTAAAGCACTGGACATGATCCATTAAATGCATGTACACGGAGGACCAAGAGAAAGGTCACTGGCGCTGAGGATCACTTGCCTGGAGTGACAAGGAGATAATGTGCTCTCTGTCTGATCTGAGAGCTGCTCCATAGATACTGACTGGGCTGGCCTGTTACCACACGGGCAAGCAGGGGTCGTTTTCATGAAAAACAAAGAAGAAAAAAAAGAGACACACTAATGGCCTTTTCATGTTGCCCCTCCTGCTCATTCCAGTGGCTCTCAGAAAGGTATGCTTTGTGCTAGCTGGCCCAGCTCATGCAGGTCAAAAGCGTACAAAAGCAGGACAAAGCAGTGAGGGGAGGGGAGACGTGGGCGCTTCACAAGATTCCCTTTTGGAAACCCAAGACAACATCAATCCTCAATTTTTGTCTTTGACTCCAGCCCACACATTCTTTTCCCTTCCGTGGAGCCAGTTGACATCCTCAACAGTTCACCAGAAAAGTCAAATCAATGAGAGTCAGGAAATTTGGAAGGTTCTATTAGCAGTATCACAGTGTGCGTGTGATACACCTTTACAGGAGGAGGGGTATAAACAGTGAGAGTGAGTTTCCTGTGAGGGTGGTGGGCCTCAGGCTAACTCCATGGTACATTAAAGAGAAGAGGGAGATGAGGAGGTGCACAGAGCAAGAAGTCCTGCAGGATGTGATTTCACACATGGAAATAGCTCTTGTGTGTGTGTGTGTGTGTGTGTGTGTGTGATTGTGTGTGTGTGTGTGTGCGTGCGTGCGTGCGTGCGTGCATGCGTGTGTGTGGCCCTGGTCTGAACTTATTTATTGCTGGAGGAGGAAAGCCTTCAGTGGGCGAGGGTTTTGTATAACACCTTTCCATCACCACCAGTTACATTTGAGTTATTGGATGTTCAAGTCCAGTGGTGTAAAGATGTCTATCAGAAAATAGCATATGAGCACATTGAATAAATCAAACGGAACTTTTAATTCTCTGCCATTTTATTCACAAGTTTGCGTCTCAAAGACAGCCTAAGAAGACACTCTTTAATTAAAAGAGGATCATCATAATGGATTCCACTGGCACCCAGTCAAGCACTGAGAGCACTGTCATTTATCAGAAAATGTACAATAGGCACGTCAGCCTGTGTCATTATCAGATATTTCACGGATCTGTAATTGTAATAATTGGGCCCAGACCCTCTGAGTTATCCATATCTCCTTTTAAAGCTTTTAAAGATATGTGAGCGTTGGGATGGAGTTGAGGGTGGGGGAAGGCAGGCAATCCATCATCGCCAGAGAAAGCAGAGATCACAGGGCGACAGGAAGAAGAGCTGGGAAGAGTGGCCCGATTTTTCTCTGTTGGAGAGCCCGCTTTGACATTGAGCAGACAAGCAAACATGACAGCGTGTGCTGTACATTGAAGTGAACAAATGGATGACACGTCAGGCTGTGTGAAGAGTCAAACACAGCCACACAACGCGCAGAGACTGCGTAACCTCTGTGTTTCGTAACGAGCGTGTTTTTTACCACTGATGGAAACGAGCGTGCGTGCTGACACAAGGGGAAAGGGGTCTGGATTCCTCATGGCTGGATAGTGTTTACAGTGAGAAGTGTACACACACACAGAACTTATGGCCCCTGGGGTGTGAGATCTCCTGGGGGTGTGTGTGTCTGTATGACCCAGATGGTGTGTCAATCCTGTGCGTGTGTGTATGTGTGTGTGTGCGTATGTACATGTTTAATGACAGTTAACCTGTACTATAAACAAACATCCTGTGCAAATAACCAATTAGTCTGCACTCTGCACAACCAGCTCGTTGCGCATAACTGAATGGAATGGTCCAGAAATCCATATTTGTTAACACCCACATGTGTTACTCATTTTGTCTTTTTCATCTTCAGTGCTGACGGAAACACAGATTTCACGCAAAATACATTTCATACATTAAATTCACAAATATTCCCAAAATACATTATAATACACCAATCACAAATTTCACAGAATACATTCAATACATTAAATTCACGAATAGATACATACATACATTATCTTGGCTGCTATTTCCTCTCTGCTTCTCATCTGATCCCTCTGCCGTTTCACTGCGGAGAATATAAATATAGATTAAAGGTTGTCGTTTTGTTGGCCCTGGCGTGATACGCAGGGCAGACTCTCATTTGCATGCCAGGGTGGAGAAATAAGGGTCGTTCAGCCAACAAAGACAATCATGTCATCAAGGGACACACCTCCTGTGATTCACCACAATGGGATTTGGTTTGAAAAGTATCCACAAACATTAAGGGTGATGTGTTGGAGTGAAACACACACAATGTAAACAGTGGGATGAGGGGGGGGGGAAGAGAATGTGATTCTCAGTGTGACCCCTGATGTTGTCTGTCGAGCCTCAGAGACAGTCTAGTGCTGGGAATCTATCTATCTATGGAGACAGAATTATGGGATGTTGAGGTGAGGATGTCAGGACTGAAGGATGAGAGTGAGTACGACTGAATGAGGGGATGTTGTATGTCAGTCATTTGCACCAGCGCCTGCTTTGTTCTCATCAGTGCACAACTGCACATCTCTCCCTCTCCTTCCCTCTCTCTGTCATTCGTTTTATCGAATTATAATTCAGATCATCTGCATTACTCTCTCTCTATCTCTCTCTCTCTCTCTCTCATTAGCTCATCCTCTTCATCTTCAAATCTTATATCCCATGTTAAAATATATGTCTGTCAATGACCTCATCACCATGGTACACAGGAATTTCAAAGTGCTTGTTTGTGGTCCTTTACAGTGTGCAACACTGATTAGTGCAGTGAAAGGCACATGACACACTCAAAGCAGATGGTGAATGACAGCTCCTCATGAGGGAGCAGGGGATGGACAGAGGTGTGTGTGTGTGTGTGTGTGTGTGTGCGCGGGGGAAGGTGGAGGGGTAGTAAGAGACATGCAGAAGACAGGGGAAATTATGCATACGGAAATCGGTTGAGAGCATGCTGTTGCGTAGCATTTAACAAGTACAGAAAATGCAGTCAGGGGGGAAGGGGAACAGGAGTCTTGTGGAGTAGGGTAAAGTAAGAGGGGTGTGGCATGCCTGTGCTCTTAAGATTGTGTAATGTGAGTGCCATGCATAATGTTGTGCTCTGTAAGAAGTCAGGTCCTCCTGCCAGCATGTGACTTTTATCAAACCAGCCTTTTTTTTGGGGTCCATTTTTGTTGTCCTTGTTTAATTAAATATACCAGGATACTGTTGTACAGAGCTTATTTTTTAGACCAAGCATTTACTATTGGGTCCCACACAACAAACACAGCACTATTGGAAGTAATGCCCAGTTGCTTAGGCTTAACTATTAAGTAGGGGAAAGTGAATGGGGTTGGAGGTTACTCTGTGACAAAGAGGGAGTGAGATTAGATACTGTAGCTGAACTGCTAACAACATAGTTAAAGGAGAAAGATAAGTATTGGGTGTAAGGTGATTTAAGGTTCATTTTCCACATGTGCAGTTCTAGGGAGATCACGTAATTTTAAGACCAACATTGAATCAGACGTTGAGAAAACCTGTTGCACTTTCCTTTAAATTGAAAGGGTCTTGAACAAGATGAAGGTAGGCTAAAAACTGTTTTGAAAAATTCTGTTATTTATTCAAATTTATGTTCAGAGGATTCCTTTGTGCTTTGTGAATTATGCTCTGATTTCACACACAGTTCTGTCTTATCTTTCATAAATGCTTTCCTGCTTCTGACAACTTGAAATTCCCTTCATGCAGTTTATCTCGGGTATGTCTGCTGTTTCCTCAGGCAAGCCATCCCTGCATGAGAGAAATATGTTTGGTGTGATAATAGGATTCACATCTTGCCTTTTTTTTTGGAATGCCTGAATGGAGTAATTAATTTTCTGGCCATGGATTAGATGAAATTCAGCTTTTGTTAATCCGCCAAAGCTGAGTTTCGCCATGGTTAGGCAAACAGCGACATGACCTTTCGGTGCTGTTCTGCTGAATCAAAAGGTAAACACTTGTTTGGAGACTGCAGTACTAGGAAACAGTAATGTTGGAGTAAGGATGACTGTTCCATTTAGAACCCTGAGCTGTCTAAAATAAATGTCAGACTGTTGCGCAAGCTTGTGGGTTGCGTGTCCTTTTCAACATTCTTCTAGCATTGCAATGCTCCATGCACTGAAACAGAAGTTTACAAGTCTTGGATTGTATCCTTCTTAGATCATCTGAGAGCCTCACTGACCATGAAATCCACAACAGCTAATAAGGCACAGCTGAGATTCAAATCCAGGATCTCTTCTTTCCTAGACAGGTGTTTACCTAACTAAGCCATAGTGCCCCACAGCATTCCTTGATAATAATCACAACTTCCTAGTTTCAGTACTTGCATGCCCTACCTCTATCCTTATGAAATGTCACACCATATCGAATGTTTACAACAGCCTACGTAATTTTGGCTGCAGTACTTTTCTAATGACCCCTACAGTAGATGGGAAAATGATCAGGTGAGTAGCAAAACAGGACAGGGTTTCCCAAAGCCTTGTTAGCACTACATCAACTCAAATCTTGCACAAAACTTAAAGGTACAGTGTGTAGGATTTAGTGGCATCTGGTGTCATTGCTGAATTGCAACCGACTGAATGCCCCTTCCTTAACAAGCATGTAGTAGAAGCTGTGGTGGCTGCCAACCAAATGCCACAAACATGTCAAAGGCCCCCTTTAGGACAAGTGTTTTGGTTTGTCTGTTCTGGGCTACTCTAGAAACAAGGCAGGGCAATATGGTGAATTCTGTGGAAGAGGACACGCGCCCTGTGTAAATATGAAGGGTTCATATACAAATCCACTTCCTTCTATAATTTTTGGCAGAGATTGAGACACAAGCTGAAACTTTCAATGTAGCAAGCTGATACCATCACACATGTGGTCTAGGAGTCTGAGAAATTAAGCCAGAACCTTACAGCTGGCCCCACTCTCCCCTATACATTCTGTAAGATAAAGGATAAAGTTTGGTCTGGGCCACTCTTAGCTATACCTTAACACAGTTTTCAGATGAAACAAACGTTTTAGAGCCTAAAATGTCATGTTAGTGGGCATATGCACTGTAAGAAAGCACAAAAACACATATAGCCTATTTATCTTACATTGCAGTCAGTGCAAAAACGAAAATTTAGGCTACGAAATTGTTACGGTATAACTAAGAGTGCTCCAGGCCAACATTGGGAAAGTAGTCTGTTCTGTAGACGTTCTGTAAAACACCTCGAAACATTCAGGTCCAGTTTAAAGAATAATTTACAAATCACGTTGCGAGATTTTGTGAAACCTAAACCTAGAGCTACTCTCGTAAAACGCAACTGTCTGGATGAGAAGTAGGAGACGAAGTAGGAGACGATATAGGCGACTCTTTACATTACATATAAAATACACTTAAGCTGTCTACTTTCTGTTTAGTTTTTTTGGCCATTGGCGATGTTTTTCACCGTCTATTAGAACCAGCCAACGTCTCTGCTGTTCCTAATTCAACAGTCGAACAGCGCCTCCTAGAGGGATGTCGGGGCAGAGGGTTGTGCATAGAACACGTGACCTACGATAAGTTAATAAATTGCATTAATATTTATCTGCAGCGAATAAATCAATACCGGACAATATTAACTACGTTGCTTAAACGTGTTCTTTTGTAATGTTTAAGGTTTTAAAAACACACATCCCCAGTCAGACCATCAACACAATAGCTCTTTCATCATTAAATAAAAATAGGCGTACTAACCTTGTGCACAGCTCTGACAGGAATATTTGTATTCAAAGCACAAATAAAATGGATGTGAACAGATTTGAGAAGAGCTATTTGGATGAAGCATAGATCATTTCAACACCCTGGATGACCTGTTGATGGAGGCTAACTACTTATATAAATAGTTAAACCATAAAAACTACAGCTTTCTGGAGCATTTTAAAAATGCAATGGCAATACAATGAGTTCCAGTCTCATCTTTAATTAATCAACATAATGCAGTCACTCAAAAAGTATAATATAGAGCAAAACATCTTAAATATCTTTGTAAAACATCAGTAGCATCAGTGCATAGTAACAGGACAGAACAGGCTGTCATAGTGGTCTCAGTGAAAAGAACAAACAACCTTCAACTTTTC
This sequence comes from Clupea harengus, assembly GCF_900700415.2. Classification (NCBI taxonomy): domain Eukaryota; kingdom Metazoa; phylum Chordata; class Actinopteri; order Clupeiformes; family Clupeidae; genus Clupea; species Clupea harengus. The sequence continues at coordinate 31,522,067 of NC_045152.1, read as the reverse complement.
CATTTGACTCACAACAACTCTTGAATACTGAAGATGAATCATATACAGTCATGGACAAACATATTAGCACCCCTGCACTCCTGTCAGATAATGCACCACTTCTCCCAGAAAATTGTTGTAATTACAAATGCTTTGGTATTCACATGTTGATTTCTATTATTTGCATTGGAACAACACAAAAAAGCAGAGAAGAAAAGCCAAATCTGATATATTATCACACAGAACTCCTAAAATGGACTGGAAAAAATGATTGCCATCTTTTCAAAATTGTAAGAAATAATTGTATTTCAAGCATGTACTGCTCCTTTGATTCGTATTTAACCTCTATATATTGTGCTGGCAATATAGAAATCACACTTGCAACCAGTTCAAATGGAGAAAAGTTGATTCAATATTTGTGTTGTATGTCTGTGTTTACAACACTAAGCATGGAGAAAATAAAGAATCTCAAGCCTACAAGTCCATCTCCAGAGATCTTAATGGTCCTGTGTCCACTGTGTGCAATGTCGTCAATAAGTTAACAGCCCATGGCATTGTCGCTAACCTCCCTGGACGTGGAAGGCAGAGAAAAATTGATGAAAGATTGCAACAAAGGATTGTTCGAATGGTGGATAAAAAACCTAGAACAACTTCCAAACAAAGTCAAGCTGACCTGAAGACACAGGGTACAACAGTGTCAGCTCGCACTATCCGTCGCCATCTGAATGAAATGGGACGCTATGGTAGGAGACCCAGGAGGACCCCACTGCTGACACAGAGACATAAAAAAGCCAGACTGGAGTTTGCCAAAAACTTACCTGGGGAGGCCAAAATCATTCTGGGAGAACGTCCTGTGGCCAGATGAGACCAAAGTAGAGCTTTTTGAGGCCTTCAAAGAAAAGAACACAGTCCCTACATCAAACATGGTGGAGGTTCACAGATGTTTTGGGGTTGCTTTGCTGCTTCTGGAACCCAATGCCTTGACTGTGTGCATGGCATCATGAAATCTGAAGACTACCAAAGAATTTTGGGGCACAATGTAGGGTCCAGTGTCAGAAAGCTGGGTCTCCGTCAGAGGTCATGGGTCTTCCAGCAGGACAATGACCCAAAGCACACTTCAAAAAGCACCCAGAAATGGTTTAAGACAAAGCGCTGGAGAGTTCTGAAGTGGCCGAGATGAGTCCAGATCTAAATCCCGTAGAGCACCTGTGGCGCGATCTCAATGGGAGAAGGCATCCTTCAAATGTGAGAGACCTGGAGCTGTTGGCAAAAGAAGAGTGGTCTAAAATTCTAGTAGAGAGGTGTAAGACACTCATTCATGGTTACAGGATGCGATTGAGTTCAGTTATTTTTTCCAAAGGGTGTGCTACCAAATATTAAGTTGAGGGTGCCAATCATTTTGTCCAGTCGATTTTTGGAGTTCTGTGTGGAAATATATCAGATTTGGCCTTTTTTCTCTGCTTTTTTTGTGTTGTTCCAACACAAACAAAATAAATAAACATGTGAATACCAAAGCATTTGTAATTGCAACAATTTTCTGGGAGAAGTGGTGCATTATCTGACAGAAGTGCAGGGGTGTCAATATTTTTCTCCATGACTATATATGGGCAGCCTTGGCATAAGGCTTGGCTATGTTCATTTATGAGTGCTGGCTGGACTTCAACGGGGCAGGATCTTTCATCCCTGAAAATAGCCATCTTGCTGGTCCACCTGAACCCCAAGTGGACACAGTGTTCAGGATGAGGGTGAAGTCTCACGTTGAGGGGATGACCCTGATCCCAAAGTGTGCGCGCAGCTGCTCCAGGAACATGAAAGTGAGCACAGTCTGAGGGATCAGGCGGATTCCAGCAGGAACCAGACCCTGAGCAGAGGAATCACAGTTAATCCTCGGCAGACCGCAATGAAATACAAAACAGATGAACAGAAAAGTGGTAACACTGTAGAGCAGTGGTTCCCAAACTTTTAATGGCAGGCTCCCCTTTGACAGTAGTGCAACGATAAATATACAATAATAATAATAATAATCAGAATCCCATCAGCTGTTGCATAGCTTTTCTCTAACATTGTTTCTACAGTTGAATAGTTAAACATTTTCAATTTCATTTCATCAATCGGTGTAAACTTAATTATTTGATCAGTTTAACTTTTTTTTCCATTTTATTTGACCAGAGCGATTGTTTAAAACAGATCAAATCTGGATGGATCAAATACCGTTTTGGATCGGTTCATGTAAGGCACATATCCATTGTATTAATAATTAGGCTAGCTATCCCTTATAACATATAGACTAAACAGAAGGTTCTGAACATATAGTCCCAAATAGGTTAGTCACACTGTAAATTCTTCATTTGACCTGTGGTTGGTTGTTTAAGGTTCTTGTTATAGATTTTCACCCTCAAACTACACCCCCCTTGCAGTAACTTCACGCACGCCCTGGGGGGCCCACTCCACACTTTGGGAACCACTGATATAGAGACAACACCTTGTAAAAAGCCTTGGGTCCCAGTTTCGCAGTATCCAGCAGACAGTGGACCACCCCCTGAGAGATAAATACACTGTATCACACAGCACTTGAAAATCATTTACATTACAGAAAGGATCAGCACATGATTGTCTTTATAAAATGGATGCAGTGAGCACATACATACTAAATGATTCACACACCCACCCCATATTCCCCTTTTGAGTTCATCAGCCTGGTCTTCAGTACATCCAGAGGCTGGCAGAGAATAGTAGCACAGCCTCCCTGCAGAAAAAAAAGTAATTCAAGAACATGATTTATTTAACAATGAATATTAAGTTACTGACACATAATTTAAGCCATTTATTTTCTAGACGTGAATTTTTTTAAAGCAAATCATGCGTGTGTTTACAGATGGTTTTACAGGTTCGTGATTAAATAACACATGAACTGGGGCCTATAATGACCTAAAATCACCTTGTCTATAGTTCACAAGTGATGAGGTCATCCTTCCGGGAAAGGTACACCCAAGTGCTTACACCCGAGGCCGTAGTTACTCTCCATTTTCCTATACCCTCACTTTCATTTTAGGCACTTTTAAATTAGGTTACACATAGTCTATATAGATGGAGGCCTGCTGACTTACTGCTATAAGGCTGGCCAAGAAGTGGGTGACAATGTTGTCGGTCATCACTCCTGTGCCAACAACCAGCTGTTTGGCCTGGTCATAACACGAGAGCTGCACAGACCAAAACAGAGACAACAGTGAAACAAACCCCTACTTAAAATGAATAAAAATCAGCCTTGATGTGCTCACGGTAAACAGTGTGTGTCTTCACCTGACCAACTGTGACAAGAGCACCCCTACTGGATGCCATGGTGGCCCCTGAGAACAGCTTCCTCATCCCCTCTGAGAGAGGAAAAGAAATACATTTACAAGTAGAAGAAGACCGAGTTTGAACAAAGTTGTAGTAGCATCAAAACACCAGCAGACCAGCTAATGGTATTGGGATGTTTGAAACTGAACAATGCTTGAAGTTAGCAGCCGAGTACATTTGGATTCTTTCCCAGCTAACTTCCACACCAGACTAAATTCTAAAAAGCCCTGGAAGTTTGCAAATTTTTACTATTCAATCTTACCTTCTCTCCAGACTCGGAAAAGGCCATCCAGTGCATGGGCATAACTGGAGAATAAACCAATTTAACAAACATGTTTCTTTTTTTATTTCTTAGAATAATACAATATTTACAGTACAAGACATTTCATAACAGGACAGCTTATCCAAAGTAATTTCAACACTTACTTTCTCCTGAGCTCTGATGGCAGTTTGACATCATTTTGCATCCTGTGACATTCAGCAATGGAAATGAATTATTTAAATTGGTCCATACACAGGCACTTCTTTAAGAAAGTCAATCAAAGACTATTGGCAAAGATGTTTTGAAATGTCCAGAGCTTGTTCTTGAATGTGATATTAACAATTGTGTGCCATGTTGATATTCAGAAAGTGACATTGACATCTAGCCAGATATTTTTTCCCCAATTTCATTTTCCTGAGTAAAACCTGCCTGAAAAACAACATGCCTATTACATCAACTTACCTTACATTAACCATGTCTGCAGGTGTGCCAACGAAACCCCCTACTAGCCCTATGGAGGACACAGACAGAGACGAAGAGAGTCAAAGAATGGTGGGCATTACTGACATAATCAGAAATCCACAAAACCAAAGTGACAGCGGGCAGCTGTGGTCCAATTTCACCTAGACTCTCCTTCTTGACCTCCTCTGTCTTTGTTTTGTTCCACACAAGCAGAATGTGGTGACTTTTTTAAATGTTATTACTGTCTGTAGAGGCTCCCAGTAGGCTATTCTGTTCCGGCCCAGTTCAGTCCAAATGTAGATGCTATGTAAGTAATTTCACACTGTGCTCTTCTTCGGCTGGTTGGCTTGACCAGTGAAAATCAGAACATGGTTTGTTTTGTAGGCATGTACTCCACTCTGGAGCTCACTCCAGGTCCATCATACCTCCGAAAGCAGCCAGTAGAACCTTCTGGTAGAAGGGCATGGGTCTGTTAGTCCCGCTGCCCATCATGTCTCGTACGGTCTCGTAGATAGCAAAGCGCGTCATGGAGTAGGTGAGCTGGTCAAGGCAGACAGTACAACTCATTACACAACTCACTCTTGTTTTGTGAATTTAGTGAGTGTCTGTGTCTGTGTCTGTGTCTGTGTCTGTGTCTGTGTCTGTGTCTGTGTCTGTGTCTGTGTCTGTGTCTGTGTCTGTGTCTGTGTCTGTGTCTGTGTCTGTGTCTGTGTCTGTGTCTGTGTCTGTGTCTGTGTCTATTTTCGAAACAGTTTTAATGATTTAAGAATATATTAATCAAGTGCCTTGTATTAATAATTACCTTGTATGAATCATGTGCTTATATAAGCAGGGACATGTGTTTCTGTGTGTGTGTGTGTGTACCTTAGATTATTAGGTGCCACTTAGTCTGCATATGTGCAAGAGCATGTTTGGACCAGAGGTGATAAGGGTCAAACGGTGCTTATTTCGACCTTGTGTACATCTTTACATTGCAGGAAGCATAGTTTTACCTCGGACGTCAGAGACCCACCACGTGGTTATCCCTGCTGACAAATTGTTTTGGCGCCAGAGAACGCTAAACTTCTATCTATATAAACCTTGTGTGATGTGTTAAATATTGCTTCTCTCTCGTTGAGCACGGGCTCCCTCTCTCTCTGAGACAGGGCCCGTGTCTCCCTCTGGCCTGCCGGGACGTGGGTGAGCCCAACAAGCTTGTTGTTGTTTAATAATTATACGTATATGCAACTCCGGAGTCCTAAGGTAACTTGAGTGAATTTTCACCTAACAGTCTGTGTCTGTGTGTATGCCTGCATTTATGTGTGAGAGAAAAAACAACAGACCTGTCTGCAGACCGAAGCCGCTGTAGAGAATGTGTGTGTGTGTGTGAGAGAGAGAGAGTACAACAGACATGTCTGCAGACCGAAGCACTGAGGCCGCTGTAGAGAATGTGTGTGTGGATGTGTGTGTGTGTGTGTGTGTGTGTGTGTGTGTGTGTGTGAGAGAGAGAGAGAGTACAACAGACATGTCTGCAGACCGAAGCACTGAGGCCGCTGTAGAGAATGTGTGTGTGGATGTGTGTGTGTGTGTGTGTGTGTGTGTGTGTGTGAGAGAGAGTACAACAGACCTGTCTGCAGACCGAAGCACTGAGGCCGCTTTAGAGAATGTGTGTGTGGATGTGTGTGTGTGTGTGTGTGTGTGTGTGTGTGTGTGAGAGAGAGAGAGTACAACAGACATGTCTGCAGACCGAAGCACTGAGGCCGCTGTAGAGAATGTGTGTGTACGTGTGTGTGTGTGTGTGTGTGTGTGTGTGTGTGTGTGTGTGTGTGTGTGTGTGTGTGTGGATGTGTGTGTGTGTCTGTGTGTGTGTGTGTGCCTGTGTGTGTGAGAGAGAGAGAGTACAACAGACCTGTCTGCAGACCGCAGCACTGAGGCCGCTGTAGAGAGCCAGCACCCCATCACTGCGTACGACATGAACAGCCATGCCCACCATCCTGGTCTTCACCTCCTGCTGGGTTTGCAGGAGCACCTGCAGCGACACACAGAGTGGGGAGACTTCTAATACACACCAGTGGCAGACTGAAGGTTTTATGGTAAGGCCTTCAATGACAATTTTTGTTTTGTATGAAAAAATAAAACAATTACCGTCATAGTGTTTAAACACCTACTTTTCAAACATTTGAGGGAGGACCAAAGACATGTAAGTGAGATAGCAACGTTGTTTTGAAGCAACCCGTTAGGTTACAGTGGTGCTAGAAAATTTGTGAATTTTCTGTGTCTGCATAAATGTGATCTAAAATGTGATCACATCTTCATCTATGTCCTAAAACCTGATAAACTGGACCCAGTTCAACAGAAAACACAAAAAAATGCTTTGTTGGAAAAAATAACAGAGCATTCACACGGTTCCGTCGGAATGCGTTGATCCGGCAAGGTTGACGCATCACCATTCAGTGACGTCAACCTTTGCCGAACTGAATTGTGGCTCCGTTGGGTTCCGTTGCGTTGCGTTTCATGCGTTGCTTGCGGCAATAGTTGAAAGATGTTCAACATTTCGAGAGGCAATGCATGCGTCAGCCAATCAAATTGCCTTTCATGCATAACTGACAGCACAGGCGCTAGCCAATCAGATTGCGTTTATGCTCACGTCTGAAGAGCGGGAAGCTTAAAAAAAAAAGATGGCGGACCAAACTCCGTAGATGGTCGTATTTGTACCTAAAAGTTGTTTGTTTGACTTTTTTGGCTGAGATTTTTTAAAAGTTACAGAGAAATAGACACTGTACAATGTAAAACCCCCTTTATTGTAACTGAAAAATATGTCTGATAGGATTTGCGAGGTGTCACCTATCTAATGTTAGCATGCTACTACTCACAAGGTAAACAGCTTGCTAGTGGCGTGATTGGTTTGTTGACCTGTCAATCTCACTATAATGTCTCTGGTATCAACACAACCCCATGCGCCAGACTCCTCCTCCGCCATCCGTTGGATCAACGCATTCCGACGGAACCTACTATAGTCAATTGATTTGAAGGGGTAATTGGACTCAGGTGTTTCAATCAATGGGATGACAATCAGGTGTGAGTGAAGTGGTGCCTGCCTATTGAAAAAACATAAATCTGCGTCTTCACTATCAAAGTCTAGTCTTCACCACACAGCTTTGTGGAAGTCTGTCATGGCTTGATCAAAGCAGATGCCTAGCGAACGCAGAAAACAAGTTATCGATGCCCTACAGCAGGGGTGGCTAACCAGTCCAGCTCAAAGAGCCACAAGAAAACCCAACACCATTTCGAAGGGCCACACGAATCTAGGTTCCCACTTTTGGGGGGGAAAAGCCCCTACATAAAACCTATTATTTTCCCTATGACCCAGCAAAACTAGGGGGGTCTGGGGGCATGCTCCCCCATAAGAATTTTTTGAAAATAACCTTTTAAATAGTGTCCTCTCGTGGGTTTTAGGAAGAGAAATTAACAAATTTTGATTTAAAATATGGCACAAAAATAAACATATTGAAGACAGCTGCTGAGATAGGTGCTAATTATACTGTAGGATGGTAGGGATTTGCAGCTCAAGTGAGTAGGTTAATGTTGTAGGCTAGAGTTCACTAGCTATAGCTGGCGAAGCTACTGAGTAGGGTAGCATACCCACAGGATCAATGAACCGGCATGATAAAAGAGAGCCACGACATCTATAATTAACTCGTGATTTAACCATTTCGTTTCTTTTACTATTTAAAACTTCATATATATTTTTCGGTGGGGCTAAGGAAACTTTTGTGGGGGCTACTCCAGGGATCACTTCTCAAGATCTGTACATAACTGTGTCTCAATTATGTTGTTAATGTCAGATATCCTCTGTTCAATTTTCGTGCCTGACAGCTGCAGGTCTGACACAGACCGCTATGATCCGTCATTTTCAGGGTTGAGGATAGCAACGACATCACGTACACAAGACTTCACAAACTCTCCCTCACTATATTACTTTTTTGCTCGAGCAATATTCCATGACACCTGATACGATGCCAGCGTGACCGTTTCAGAGTACTTCGTGAATTTCCGAAAAAGCTGAGTCTGTTTCTCTGACTGACGTTTCAAAGTATTTACCTTATGCTTGCACAGCTCTGTGCCTTTAGGAACTCCTGGGCTATGTTAGCATGGTGTGTGGAGAGATGGCGCTCCAAGTTTGAGGCTTTAAAATGCGACAGTGACGTCTAGCATATTAAGCATAGGGGTTTTCCATTTCGCTCCGCAAATAATTCCTCCCATTCAGGCAAAAAACGTCCGATGTTCATCTTCATATTTTCGTTTAGCTTTACGCTTTACTGGATCCATGGCATTCTGTCAGTAGCTACTGCTAGTCTGACTAGTAACTCTCTGAGACTGGGTGCACACATTAGAATGTTTCATGTTTGGAACATTAACGTTACTTAAAGACATCTCTCAAGATCGCGTGATGACAAAATATACCTGAATAAATACCACATTCAAATCAGACAGCTTTTTGTCTATATTGCCAAATATATGCATATGCATTTTAGATGTTTATTTTACAATATGAAAATTCTGTACACCAAGAGCAAAGTCAGTGAGCACTCGAGCTGGAGCCGAGCCGCACGTCAGCCAGCAAAGAGCCGCATGCGGCTCGCGAGCCGCAGGTTCGCCACCCCTGCCCTACAGGCTCTAAACAGTTTGGGCTCCACCAATCCACTGTCAGGCAGATAATCTACAAATGGAGGAAATCCCGCACCATTGTTACTCTCCCCAGGAGTGGTCATCCAGCGAAATCACTCCAAGAGCAAGACTTATAATATTCCAGGAGGTCACAAAGAACCGCAGGGTAACATTTTAGGATCTACAGGCCTCCTTTGTGTTTGCTAATGTCAGTGTTAATGAGTCCACCGTCAGGCTAACACTGAACAAGTCTGGTGTGCATGGCAGGATAGCAAAGAGGAAGCCACTACTCTCCAAGAAGAACATTGCTGCCTTTCTAAAGTTTGCTAAAGACCATGTGGATGAGCCCGAAGGCTATTGGAAGAATGGACGGATAAAGTCCAAAATGTAACTTTTTAGTTTAAATGATAACCGTTATGTTTGGCGAAAAATAAACACTGCATTCCAACATAAGAACCTCATCCCAACCATGAAGCACGGTTGTGGCAGTATCATGGTTTGGGGCTGCTTTGCTAGCTCGGGACCAGGACTGCTATGCCATCATTGACGGAACTATGAATTCTGGATTGTACCAGCAAATACTACAGGAGAATATCAGGGTATCCGTTTGTGAACTGAAACTCAACAGAAGATTGGTCATGCAGCAAGACAACAACCCTAAACACACAAGCAAGTCTACCAAAAAATGGTTGAAGAAGAAATGTAATGTTTTGGAATGGCCGAGTCAAAGTCCAGACCTTAATCCTATAGAAATGTTGTGGAAAGACCTAAAGAGATCAGTTCATGCACGGAAGCCCACCAATATCCATGAGTTGAAGCAGTTTTGTAAGGAAGAATGGGCCAAAATTCCTCCAAGCCGATGGGACTGATGAACAGTTACAGAAAACGTTTGGTTGAGGTTATTGTTGCTCACGAGGTCACACCAGGTACTGACAGCAAGGGTTCACATACTTTTTCTGACAAGGCATTTAATGTTGTTGGAATGTTTTGCTCAATAAATGAATTATAAAATAAGAATGTTTTCTGTGTTTCACTTTATCAAGTTTTTAGACATATAGATGAAGATATGATCACATTTTAGATGTATGCAGATATACAGAAAATTCTAAAGGGGTCACAAACTTTCTAGCACCACTGTATAACCTTTAATGATGGCCTGAGCAAATACACAACCACCACTTACCTACATGTAATGCTGGAAACGTAATGACATCATCTATGAATGTAAGGTAGGTTTACTGTTTTCTGATATTTCAAATTTGTTTTAGTGAAAGCCCCAGAGCAGATTCTGTGTAGAATGTGAACTGTCACTTCATGTTATAAAATCAGCAAGCTGTATTAAAAAAGTTTCAGTAGCAACCAGGGACATAACATTTGGGCTTTACTCTTTCTTCATTGGATTAATAAATACATTTGCTGGATAGTTCAACTGGGAAGCCCTGCTGCTTGGGCCTCTGTCGTAGGCCTACTTGCTACAGGATATTAAGGTGAGTTTTCTATTCTATTCTGGGTGGCACATGCGGCCTATAATACTGCCCCCATGGCGTGCGTGAGAGTCCCTCTAGCTGTGATCGAAACGTCCACTCCTTCACTATCTATTGGGCACCATGTTGGGAATCAGACGTTAAAATAACAGTGAGTTTCTGGACACTACAATGCAAAACACTCCATGTCGGTAACATGGCTTGTGTGATACGCAAAGGCGAAGCCCTGTTGATTAAATCGTCACAGGCCTATGTTGATAAAGCCCTCATTTGTAAGTTTGTAACATTACCTTGATTAGATCCAGTGGGTGCGTGCAGCAAGCAGCTCCACAAGAGGCAATTCCCCCAAAATACCAACGTGAAATCCGCTGCTCTGGCATATTGTGAAAAATAGTCCTTCGATAACAATTAACAGTAAAAATGTCTTTCTTCCGTGGCAGTTAACGGTCGTTATTTCTACTGATGAATTGCCAGTAAATTCCCTCCAAACAATGAATGGCCCGCAGTTAAAACGCATCGAGGGTGATGGTTGATAAGTCAGGGGTGTCGAGACACAGGCACATTAACTTCAGTTGCCTGTGAGACGGGTTAGAAGTTTAACCTAGGAACACAATACAATCACATGACGAAACACTCCTGTCTGTCGGTCTAACCTCTTTCTTCAACCCCATACTCTACCTGACTACACTAGGAGTTTAAGGCGGCAAAGAGAGCTCGATAAGGCTTATTTCCAAACATGTGTGTAATTTGGCTCCACGCTGCCACACATGGGTCGAACTGTTGCTTCCACTTCGCCGTCTTTAGTTGGACGTTAGCACATGCTCAAGGAGTGTTTCGAGCTCAGCTGTTGCATTAGTTTGCCTGCCTACTGCTGACAAGAGAGAGCTCTTTCTTTCCACTGGAAAACAACACCAATACTTGTATGTAAAGACCCTTCAGATATTTAACAAGTTCGTTCGTTCCCAGTCATGCTTTTGTTAAATCCATGCATCGTTCATTTAATAAAATATATATGTTCTGTAAATTCCGCACTAAGGTCAACGAAGTATAATACAGAACACTATGTGGTCAAGTTGTAGGAGTCTTCCTTGGCATGTGCTGTTTTGCCAAGAGTGGGGGGCAGCTGGATCCTGAGTGGACGTGTACGTGACTGACATAAAAATAGATCCAGTCACTGCTTGATATGTCGATCTTGTTATGTTGTATTGACCCATTATTGAACTGTTAAAATGCACTTGAACGTCTTTCACATTAGTCCTTGCTTTTGAGATACAAAAAAAACCTGCTCACGTATTTATGCTCCTTCCAGAGGTTCCAAAACTTTTGTCAGGCCACCCTTTGACGATGAAAAAGATGCCCATCAGCTGTTACTCAGATGGAAATCTGTTTTAGTTTTTTTTTTATTAAACGTTAAACTTACTGATTACATTAAATTGAAAATGTTAGCTGTTCAAATGTAGAAACATGGGTTTTCTTTGTTTCTATTAAGTAATTTATTAAACATTTTCTATTTAATTTAATCAAGCAGTTCAAGCTAAATATATTATCAATTAAATATTTTATTTGACAAGATATTTTGTTTAAAACTAATCAAATCTGACCGGATCAAATACGGTTTTACGATTCACTATGTATCGTTCTATTCTTTGGATCTTCGGATCATGTAAGGCGCGTGTCCGTTGTATTAATAATCTGGTAAAGCTATTCCTTATAACATCTACGCTAAAAGGAAGGTCCTGAACGTAATATATAAGTAAAAAGTAAGTTATACACTCATCCCCAAATAGGTTAGTGATAGGCCACTATGCTGTAAGAGCACTGCCATACCTAATTTGACCAGTTGTTGATTGGGCTTCACGTTCCGTTTTTCTATCCTCATCCCGCGAACCCTTGGTGTAACTTTGCCACCCCAGACTTTGGGAACCACTGCTCTGAACATGGGTACATATAGGCCAACTGTCATTCGAGGCTATTCATAAATCCCTCAACAAGTTCAAGTATCTCTGTAATAACTTAAGTCATCAATAACATTTTAATGAAGAAGTCAGTGCCCACAGAACAGGAGTAAGCCAGTCATTATGAATGGAGTAGATTGAATGGCAAGTCGTGCTGAATCAGAGCAGCATATGCTGCCAGACAGAAAATGAACACTCTCTCAAGACAACCGTTACCTTGCCAGTGTTGAGACAAATCCTTTTGCCTGTGCCTAGGTATGAGGCAGATGTACATCAACGTTGAACTTTAAGGGACACACTGGGTCAAGTCCTACTGACCCACTTACCTCAAGGCTTGTTCCGGTTAAAAGTTTTTCAATGTCACCTGTGGAGTTTCTCTATGCATCTTGACACAATGTTAATTGTTGATGGCTCTACATCAGTAAATTAGATTGAATTAACTTCTTAAAGAGCTAGTAGGTAACCCTCACAAGTTAACATGTCACTGACCCCCATGGACAGCATCCCCAAGTCTTTAGACTCACACCTATTTTTTTACGTTTGTGTCCAATGTTTTCCATGGTCTTGTTCCTTGTTAGTTTATAAGTTCCTCTAAAAAACCTCCTTATGGAGTAAAATTACTTCATATTCAAAATAGACCGAACTACTCCCAAAAACTCTTACAGCTTATATCTGAATCTATTTTAGCCATTATGCCAATCCTCTTGAGAACCAATTTGTTCTAGTTCACTATAAATAGTCGTAAATAGCAACAATATAATTGCTCCGCTCACATGGACAATTAAGTATTTTGATCGCTTTTAATATTGGGAATTTTCTGTTCTGGTGAAATGGCAATGTCACTGTCTCGTAAGAGTTTCTGTAGCCTTACATACTCAGACACAATCTACAGTATGTCATGTTTATTTCACCTTAGGAAATGTCAACCATGTCCCCTGTGCCGAGAGCTAGCCCTGTTTCCTGGCAGGCACACAGACAGACACAGAGGCACTGCACAGGGCCATCACACCAGTAACTCTCAGTGGCTGCGAGAGACATACAGACAAGCAGGCAACGGGGTAGCGAGTGTTTGCAGGATCGAAGCCTGTTTCAGTTCAGTCTGTGAGCTCGGCCACCCCTTCCAGTCACCCGTGGGCCAAGTGGCAATGTTTAAAGGCAGTTCTTTTCCTTAAATTCCTTTCGTTGTTATATATAAAAAAAGAGAGACGGACGAAGAGGATGAAGAACGGACAGGTCTACTCCAACTCCACAGTGCCACCAGCGGCCTCCAGGGCTGCCTTCAGTTTCTCTGCCTCTTCTTTGGAAACGTTTGCACGGATCTCCTGAGGCAGAGACTCAACTAGTTTCTTGGCCTAAGAAAGGAAATGACGGTTAAAAACAGGCACAACAATTCAACACATCTACAAGTTATACCTGAAGCTCTTTTCAGGACTAATGACTCTGGTGATTTGAAGTTGACCATGCTAGTCACGTAATTTCAAGTACATACAGATATCTGCTGAATGAGCAATATAATAATGATAAAATAATGAATAAAGTAATTAATGAAAATCATGGCAGAGTCAAGGTTGTAATATATGCTGCACTGGCTATTCAATCAGTATATTTTCTAGACAAATGGGAGGCCAGAGGAATACAAATGGACACATGCAAGCAATTGTACCTGAACAAGATTCAGGCCTTGCATACAGCTCTTGACTTCTTTGATCAATTTGACTTTCTCGGCTGCGTTGATTGCTGTCAGTTTTACAGTGAAATGAGTTTTCTCTTTCTTGACTGGGAGTATCTCCTCTTCTACTGCCTAAGGACACAAGTTCACACATAAATACGTTAGCATTCTTGCATTGTAGACTAGTATGATCTGAATGTATACAACATATAAATGAAACAAAAATACCTGTGCTGCAGGTGCCGCTGCCATTGCGCCCATAGGCATCATTCCAACATCTTGAATATTTAAGGTTTTCTAGAAGAGATTAACAGACAATGTGAATTATCTCTCTCTCCGTCTCATTCTCTCTGAGAAGATCCTTTAATTTTCCCTCTAACTGTACCTTTAGTAAGTCGTTCAGGTCTGAAACCTCAAGTAAGGTGAGGCTGGCGATGTCATGGACAAGC
>NC_045152.1:31461641-31507811 GCF_900700415.2 Clupea harengus | reverse complement strand
TTGAATAAATCAGAACTTGCGCTGGTCTCTCCTGCAAATCCTATCGAAATTCAGCAAATCCTACCGAATTTGAAATGTCATTGAAGCCACCAACATCTGCATTGGTATTCTGGAACATTCTTTAGGGCGGATTACTAGTACTCCTCGCTTTTGCTCCAAGATTTTCTCGAGTGCGATCACGCCCAAGAACCCATGCAGCTCATCTTTGCAAAAATAAAATACACACAGTAATGCCATTTTCAAGCCTACCTTAGCACCGATCTGGTTACCGCACTGGCCAGCTTGCAGATGCACGATTTCTCGCATGTTGCAGCAGAAAAGTCAGGTTGTTCGCAGAGACTAGACTGAAACAGACTGCAAAAGGGATGGAATGATCCTGTTCTCTCCCTTCCTGGAGTTACGTTCCCTGTGAGTGAATACGGACCGCCTCTCTCGTCGTGACTGGGCCGAATCCGTGGTGCAACGTGACGTCATCGCCATGGTAACCAAGGACCGGAGGAGAGAAGGAGGACCTTGAGCTCGTGGAGACACCGGATAGGATGCTGAGATTTCCACTCCAATAGTAATTTAGGAGCTCGAGACTGCTATGGTTTGATGTGCATTTGCGTTATGAAATGGCTGTGCCAGGGATTTACATAATCAGATGGTTGGTAGAGTATCTTTTGTATCAGTCAGCATACCGGTTCAGCAAGTTCACATCAGCCTTATCAAGGTTACAGTGCTGCAAACATCCATCTCAGAGAGGCAAAATAAAGAAATGTGACTGTGCAGGTGACCCAATATACTGAAGGCCTTTTTGTCAAGCATGTTTCTGGAGTAAAAGGGTGATGTGATTAGCTAGGTAGTCCATTGCACTTGCTAGAGTAATTTTTTAAAGTTTATTTTCTGTGGTGACTATTATTCCTTCAATTACCATCTATTTCCCTTTGTATTTGCTGTTTAGTCTCTGCTCAATACCAAGCAGGGCATTGAATTTAGCGTGCAGGTCAGTGTAATACTTTTCTGTTTCGCTTTGAGTTTGGGCCAGGTGAGATTTCCCATTTTTTGATTTCAGAATATGTATCTGTCACATAGTTTCTTTTTTTTTGTTGTAAGAGCTATATCTTGATAGCTGTGTAGAGCTACAAAGACAGTTTCATCAGCCCCTCAAGGCTATGACTAATGTGTCTGTGTAGGCCCAGCCAGAGACCTGTAGACCTGTGAGGGCCAAACAGGTACTGCGAGGCAGAACACCAAATGATAGCCTGGGACCAAGCGCTCCTGTAGCTCCTGCTCCTCAGTGTTGTTAGCAACCGGTTAGCAACCATAACTGATAGAGCATGGTGCTAACAACAGCAAGGCCACGAGCTTGCCACCCAGGGAGCTCACATATTGAGGAAAATTTCACCTTTGGTTATGATTGTAGCTTTTGTGAATAGATGCACACTTTTGACCAGTGTTTTTGTCCTGTATATTGTGGTAGTTTTACCACAACCTAAGACCACTCATACTTCCCATGACTGCCAATGCCACACAGGGCCTTGGTCTGACCTGGCCTTCCCAATGGGCATTGTTTACGGAAAACCTCATTTTAGATCTGTTTTATTTCAGGAGAGAAATCAATAAGCCCTTACTGTTTTAAACCAATGAAAAGAGTATGCCCTTGTTGTGAGGATTGTGTTAACACTTACTGTACTCACATGTTGCATGTTGCTACTTATTGATTTATTTAAACAGTCTGGTAACATATGCTACTAGCATAGCAAAATAAGGCAAAATCTAATACAATGTTTGAGTGCTGCAAATTATTGTTTTCAGTATAAGCCTCCAAACGCCTCCATTAGCACCAATCAGATTTATCTCCCTTTTTCTCCAAAATAAGGCAAAATCTGTGTTTTGTTACTGCGAATGATTGTTTTCAGTCTAACGCCTCCAAACGCCTCCATCCATTCTATATCAGATTTATCTCCCTTTTTCTCCAAACCAGCTGACAATGCTGTCATACTGGGTTCTGTATAGCTGCTTTCATAGGCTGAAGCACTGGCAAGCAGACTAGAGGAGGGGTCATTTTGAGAAAAAACTAAACAAAAGACATCCTCTGTTAGACAATGGTGGAAAATTCAGTGGCGAGACAGGCAGTTACACAAAGTCAGCCGTTCCACATTCTGTCAGAAAGAGGACCAAAGAAATGTCATCCAGGCTTTCGTTACCTGAGGAGGACCTCACCTGCCCGGTCTGCTGTGACATCTTCAGGGACCCTGTCCTGTTGCCGTGCAGCCACAGCTTCTGCCGGGTGTGTTTGCAGCACAGCTGGGAGGTTTTGACTGCTCGCAGCTGCCCAGTGTGCCGGAGTCGGTCATCATGGCGCAACCCCCCCGCCAACCTGGCTCTGAGGAACCTGTGCGAGGCCTTCACACAGGGCAGAGTCCACAGGGAGGCCAACGAGGGCAGGCAGCTCTGCCCTCAGCACGGGGAGAAACTCAAACTATTCTGCCAGAAGGAACAGCTGCCCATCTGCGTGGTGTGCCAGACCTCCAAAGCACACAAGGGCCATGAGTGTCTGCCACTCGAGGAAGCTGCCATCGACTGTAGGGTAAGACACAAGTATAACTGGGTAGTATAGAGAAATAACTGGACCTTTAACTGGTGTTGCTTTTTTGTCTCGTTTCTGCCCTTGCTACAACACAAGACTTGTAGAAAGCTGTTTATCAAGTCTGTTTTGACGTTATCATAGGGCGTATTGGGTTTGCACTGCTGGAGAGAAATACCAAACTATGCGAAGGTGTAGCGCTTCATTCTTTTCCAGACTTTTACTGCCCACAAATCAACTGTCTTCTAACGGCTTCCTGGTTTTGTGCATTATATCATCAGTGTTTAATAATTGAAATTATAAAAAAAAACTCAAAGTATGTCTAAAAAGAGCACACAAGGTTTAAGCAGGATGAATTAGGAGAAGAGGAAATGTTTTCATAAACTGCCCTACCAACAATGTGCATTGTGAACAATTTATGATTGATGACTGATCTGTCAGTGACGAGCAGATCTTTAAATAAAGATATCAGGAATCTGGCTTGGCTGAAAGAAGAAAAAAAAACATTTCATCTGGTTTGCAGACTGAGCTGAAGGCTGCTCTCAAAACCCTGCAGGACCAGCTAGCTGCCCTGAATAACATCAGATCCAATGCAGATATGACCCTTGAGCACATTAAGGTAATTATACCATCCCTGTTAACATTAATTACACATGCTTATGTGAACAACCTTTTATACTGAAGTCATCGTATTTCTCTTTTCAGGCTCAGGCCCAGTCGATAGGCAAGCGAATCAAAGATCAGTTTTTGAGACTTCATCAGTTTCTGTTTGAGAAGGAGAAGGCCGCCCTGTTGGCTCTGAGAAAGGAAGAGGAAGAGAGGCTCCAGGCGGTTAAGGAGAAAGCTGTGGTCACCGCTGAGAAGATAGATTCCCTCTCAGAGACCATCAGGATCCTTCAGCAGGAGGTGTCTGCTAATGACCTGACAGTGTTGCAAGTGAGTGTCTGAGGTTCACAGATCTGAGTTGCCAGATCTCTGTGGTTTCCATCCATTTGTTTATAAGGTCTCATGCAAATAGGACAGATTATTTCTTTAATGTTATATTACTGTGTGTTTGACACAGGAGACATGCACAGAATATGCAGAGGGAAACATAAAGTCCTTTAAATTAATTTGTGTTTCTTTTCATTTTCTCTGATTTTGATTTTGTTCATTTACTCCCTTAAATTGTTATTGTCTTTCTAATTTGCTTCTCAATTTGAGTCTCTGGTTGTGTGGTAGCCATCCCATAATTATTCCTGAATCCATATACAAATGCTCTCTTCTAAAGTCTAATTAAAGCAAAGGACTTCTGTCGTAATTTGGCTATTCTTTGTTGTTTTATTTTTATTTTTGATTGTTACAAGGCGAGCGGTGATCATTTGAAATATTCACCGTCTGACTTTGTGTTCACAGAATTTTCAAGCAACTATGGAAAGGTATGTGCAGTTTTCCTGGTTCACTCTTGGACCCGTTCTGTCTTACGCTGTGTGCCAGTTCCGGAGAATATTAAAGCCATATGAGTTCCACAGAGTCCAGGGCTCAGAGCCAGAGCATGAGATGGCTGCAGGGTTGTTGATGGATGAAGCCAAACACCTGGGGAACCTGAAATCCAGGGTCTGGGAGAAGATGAGGAGTGTTGCTCCACACTGTGAGTGAAGAATTTACACCAAAGTATTTGTATTCACCACTTACTACGGCAAATGAACGTGTGGTGATTTCTCAGTGATTGTGCCCAATATCGATCTTTATCTTACAGTTGAACACCTTGAACACTTTTTCTCTTTATCTTTCTTTCTGCCCTAGTTCCTGTGACTTTGGACCCAAACACAGCCCACCCCTGTCTGTGCCTCTCGGACGACCTCACAGGTCTGCAGTACGGCAGCCTCGCTCCACACCTCCCCGGCAACCCGGAGCGTTTCCGCGTGAGTGCGGAGGTGCTGGGCTCCACAGGCTTTCGCACAGGGAGGCACTCATGGGTGGTGGACACCACCACCAACGAGGACTGGATCCTGGGCCTGGCCTACCGGTCGGTCCAGAGGAATGCAGAGGTCTTTGCCAGGCCGGAGAACGGCTTTTGGACCCTGTGTCTGCGGGATGGCGTGTACCGGGCCATGACCTCACCTCCGACTGTTCTGACGCTGAGCGGCAAACCCAAACAGATCCGGGTTGAGCTTGACTGGGAGGGAGGGGAGGTGACTTTCACAGACCCAGAGGAAGACACCACCCTCTACACACTCACACAGACATTTGAGGAGACTGTGTTGCCATATTTCTGCACACGAAGTAAACACCCGCTGAGAATTTCACCAGAGCCAGCAAAATGTCACCAGAAGAGTTTAGAATCGGGACAACCTGTCAAATCTTCTGATAGTTTTTGTAATGGATTGGATTTGTATCCAGATTGATATGTACTGTATATGGTACATGTTTGTGCTGGGTTAGCAAAAGAAAGTATGAGGACAAACACGATCAGCCACCAGTCTTTTCCTCGTCAGGGCAAAGGTCACCTAGATTAGAGGGCCCCTAGAGGGCACTGTAAACCAGGAAGTGCGTCTACACGGTTGGCAGGGTCAAGGTTTACTTTACACGGAACACAATTCTCCAATTTCTCACATCAGGTGAGTTTGCATGTATGTTTTAAAGGTAATAATGTGTAGAAAATGTTTGGCACTGGTTCTGTATTCGTGTGTTGTAGATGGGTCCCCCCCACCTACCGCCGCGGTTCTGCTTAAGGTTTCTTCAGAGGTTTTTTCCCTGCCGCTGTCACCATTGTGCTTGCTCTAAGGGGGTCCAGGCACTAGGCTCTGTAAAGCGCCTTGAGACAATTCTATTGTTTTGGCGCTATATAAATAAAATTGAATTTAATTGAATTGTTGTAGAGTTTCATAATTCTGTACTGACATAGAACATGGATTGGTCAGAGAGGGCCCCTCATATGTGTCATTTGTGCAATGTAATTGGGGAATGTTGTTGTTCATGACGAACAATTTGTTTGTGCTGAACTATAAAATGTATGTGTAGGATAATAAGATGCCAAATATAGGCGGCTTTCAGGACATTCACTTGTTTTTTTAATAGTTATGGAGATAATGACACCCAAATTTCACCACAACGTATCAAGGTATTTAAAAGTTAGTCAAATAAAAGTTAATAGTTAGTTGAATCAGGACTGAAAATGGTTGAATATTAACCAGAATGTTCTTCTGATGGTTCACAAAATATTAAATTCATCCCTTTTTTAAGGTCATTACTTCCTTGTTTCATTTTTCCATCCATAAGGCATTAAGTCAAGGCATTTGAAAACTCGAGACACCAATTTCTAATCAGGGACACATTATGAAATGTATGGACACACTGGTAGACAGATAAAAAGATAGACGCACACATGTCCAATATGTCTTACATTCACATCTTAAAGTTAAGGTCGTCTGTAGCTATACTTGTCACAACCTCTGTTGCACGCTCCTCTGTTCCTGTTCCTGCTCTTGCTCCATATGCTACTCCAGTCCATTCATCCTCTCCTGTGTTTAGAATTTCCCTCACACCTAGTTTTCCCTCCATGTTTGGTTCTCACCTCTAGCCAATGTGTTAATTGAGTTTAGTTCTCACCTGTAGCCAATGTGTTAATTAAGTTTAGTTCTCACCTGTAGCCTATGAGCTCCTATGTAAGCCTTGGACTTTTCCTTTGTGTGTAATTGTTTGTGATCAGCAAGACGTACTGTGTTCTCCAGTCCTGTGAACTCGGCCTTGTTTGCTCATCGTGGCACTTTGATTTATCTCAGTAAAACACGCCTTTGAGCGTTTGCATCCTATTTCTTGTTTCAAGTCTCCAGTTTGTGACAATACTGTAGTTGTGACATGTTCTGGTGGTAGAGTGATAACTGCCCTGCGATCTGTCCCTCAAACGCTCAGTGATTTGGTGATCAGCGCAAATTAGCATCACTGTGCTTTTTCTTATCTCTCTGTCTGAAGTCATGGCAACTCAGCCTCTACCAGAGGAGGACCTCTCCTGTCCAGTGTGCTGTGACATTTTCAAGGACCCTGTTGTCCTGTCATGCAGTCACAGCTTCTGCGAGGACTGCCTAAAGAAATACTGGGTAAACAACCACCACAGGCCCTGCCCTGTGTGCAGGAATCTGTCCTTGACTGACAACCCCCCGGTCAACCTGGCTCTGAGGAACCTGTGCGCGGCCTTCAAAGAGGACACTGAGAGAAGGACTGCAGCGCAGTCGAAGCTCTGCGGTCGTCACGGGGACCAGCTCAAGCTCTTCTGCCTGGAGGATAAACGTCCGGTGTGTGTGGACTGTCTGACCAGGGAGCACAAGGATCACAAGTTCTGCTCCTCACAGGAAGCTGTTCAGATGTACAAGGTAGACCCTATGTCATGTCACCCCATGCTTGCAATTGCCTCAAATTTAGGCTTGTATTTGTCAAGAGTTATGAGGTATGTTGCAACTACAAGAAAGGACATTGTATGTTATGTCTATGACATTTCGAATCAACAATTGGTATTGGTATTCAGGACCCTTATTTTCTAGTGTGACATAAGATGTGCAAATTAGGTCACCACTGCTCACAAGTGACGTGACATTCAAAGCTTGCATGAGATGCTGGCAAAAGGTGAACTTGTGATATGGAGACATCGTTTTGTTTAGGTGTAAAGGAAATATGTTATGCACCATTCTTCAGATGCTGTAGTTTTAACTTAGACAGTGTCAGAGATAAATGATAAACTTAGACAGTGTCAGAGATCTGTTAGAGATTAATATGAGATTAATATGTTTTGCACATTCACATCAGACCTTCCCCTGATACCTTTGAGTGCAATGCCAACCCTCAGACCATTTCTTCACTCTGTCTGGGTTTCAGGATGCTCTGAAGACGACTCTGAAGCCGCTGCGTGAGAGACTGGCATCAATGGAAAAGAACAAAGAAACCTGGGACAACACTGGACAACTTTGCATTGTATACAAATTCCCACATCATTCTGTGCACATCACTGTGAAAGCCTCATACTGAGAGAATGTTAAGTTTGGGCATAATTAAGGTATTTTTTGTTGCCACTTGACGACATATTGAAGAGAAACTAAAGGAAATGTGTTTCCAAAAGTGAGGACCTCTAGATATGAATTAAGGGGTGTTGCATGGTGGAAAATTAAGATGTGTACATTTTATATAATTATATAAGAATGTTTTCATGCAGAGCATATATAGTCCACTTCTTAACTCCAGTGCTTAACCTAAATGTGATACAGTGCCTAAGATAATTTTTTCACTTCAGAGTCAAGCCAAGTCCACAAAGAGCCTTATCAAAGAGCAGTTCAACAAACTGCACGTGTTTCTGCAAACGGAAGAGGCCATTTTTATTGATGAGCTGAGGAAGGAGCAGGAAAAGAAAAGTGAAACCATTAAGAATAAAATAGAGGAAATCACACAAGCAATCACCTCCATCTCACAAACCATCAGCTCCATCGAGCAGGACATGCAAGCCGATGACCTATCATTCCTGCAGGTCAGTTACCGCATATGTCCGCAGATATCATGAAGCTTCAATATTTCTTTCAATTTTACTCTGCAAATACACAGTATATGCTCTTTTTTCAGAACTTCCAAGAGACAGAAAAGAGGTATTGGAAAAAGCTCTCACTTTTGTTCTCTGTACAACCCTGATATGATTTGATATCTTGATCTTTTATATTGTTGTGCATGTATTTAAGTGTGAATTAGCGATGATAATAATATACTATCCTCTATGCACGTCTTTGCAGGACAGAGTGCACAGTAGAAGATCCAGAAGATTTAACCGGGGCACTAATCAATGTGGCAAAATATTTGGGCAACCTTAAGTTCAATGTTTGGAAGAAGATGCAGGATATTGTTAAATACAGTAAGGTCTTTTGTGCTTTATTGCTGTGGGTTTGTGGTATGTAATTGATGGGTTGTTGACTAAGAATAGAAAACATTTAGAGGGAGGTCATGTAACATGATTAGCTAATTTAGTCATTATTTCTCCAAATGGAATTATACTACACTAATGAAATCATCTTCATTCCAACGAGTAACAAAAATGATTTCTTCCATTGTTTGTCAGCACCCATATGTCTGGATCCAAACACGGCCCACCCCATGCTTAGAGTATCTGATGGGCTCAACACTCTCTCAGCCACTGGGAAGCAGCCTCTTCCAGACAACTCGGAGAGGTTTGACACCTACGTACAGGTGCTAGGCTCCGAAGGCTACACCGCGGGGAAACACGCCTGGGAAGTGGAAGTCGGCAGCAACACAAGCTGGCTTCTGGGCGTCGTGAAAGAGTCAGTGAAGAGAAAAGGGAGGCTTTCGCCCTTAAGCCCTGCCAGTGGCCTCTGGAGCATCTGGCATCGCGATGGCAGCTACATCGCGGTCACCGCCCCGGAAACCCCGCTGCTGGTGAAGAAGAAGCCCCACAGGGTGAGGGTCGAGCTGGACCTGGACCGAGGGGAGGTGGTGTTCAGTGACCCCGCTGCAAAGGCCACGCTGCACAAATTCAGACACAATTTCACAGAGAAAATGTTTCCCTTGGTGTCCACAGGCACCGACTCCCTGAGAGTTTTACCTCAGAGGATTTCCATTTCAGTGGAGTAGAATTCTTAAAACAAACACTCAGAGTTTGTATACATTTAAAGTTTTTAATGAGTTCATGAATAGAGTCATGTTAGATACAGAGCAGAAAGTATTCTGTGCAATTATAAGACAGTCCTCATGGTGTCAGTAAGCTCCCATCTAAACCAATGCTTTACTCCCAGGATTGGATAGCAGTTAAGAGGTAATGTTTTGTACATGACACAGTTGAAGTAATGTTCTATGGCGTTTTGTCTTTGTCTACAAACATCACATTTATTTTCCTTAGTCACTCTTAGATTTAGTTACTGATATGTGACGTACATTAGGCCTAGACTCGAATTAATCGTATAATAATTCAGCAACGTTGCAAGAAGTATTTTCAAATAAATACAATCAAACTGTTAAATTAAATAACAAAATGAAATAAAAAAAATTACATAAAAATGATGTTCGGATGTGTGAGTCCTGTCAGATGACCCTGTCCAGTGAGTTTCTCTGTTACATGTGTTCTATGGACAGTGTTTCGGGGGTTACTTTTTAAAAGAATTCTACTATGGATTAAATAATCCATGTCCTGATAATATATAATTTGTAACATATTCCGTGAGAAACATATTCTGAATATTTAGGATTACATCAGCATTGCCTTACAGGTTATTATGAAACAGTTTTTGAGGTTAATTATTATTATTATTATTATTAATGTGCCCATGAAACATCCTTCACATAATTTGTGTAAAGCAAACAAACAAACAAACAAAAAACTGCATGACTGGCCATAAATATATAATATATATAATATAATATATACATAAGTTTAATTCTAAACTGAGAGAGAAAGGGAGAGGATGCACATGAGAGATGCACAGCTTTTTGCACAATGTAGGCTGACCTCTAGTGAGCGACAGTGACAGAAGCACACTGCAGGTGGCAGTTTCGACTGGCGACGGTTTGAGAAACGCTGGTTTATAGCAAGGCTTGCATTTAAGAGCGAATAGACTACACATGTCGATTTGAAAGTAGTAATCCCCTCGAGTGATCAATTAAACTTTATTCTGATTACCACCTACTGAGATTGTAACTGAATCATAGTTTATCATATTTTGTATACGCTGAAACACTTAACGCCATTACATGTATTCCATTACTCCCCAACACTGACTATGGAGTTAGGCTGGTGAAAGAGGTGCGGTGGATGTTATGGTTGTTATGGTTTCAGTGCTTGAGGCGGTCATGGGCGTTTTATTGCTGGTGGGCTGGTTGCGGGCACAGCACCTCTTGACCCAGGCCTCAGGCAGGAAGGGCACCTTCTCCAGACGCGAGAGGTAGATCAGCGGCTGGATGCTGCTGCTAATGTTCAAGAAGGCGTAGCCCACCGGCTGCACGTAGCAGCGGAAGTCGTCTGGCGTGTAGTAGTCTTCGAATGGGAAGAGCGCCACCAGTGGCAGGTAGTTGACGACAATGATGACCAGGATGGAGAGCACCATTTTGAAAGCTTTCTTTTTCATGGGGTGCATCTCGTCCTTCCCGGCGCCCCTCGAGCGCTTCAGTGCCATCAGGATCGAGGCATTGCAAATCATCATCCAGGTGAAGGTAGCCAGTACCTCGCCGGTGAACACCTTTTCGAAGTTCGGAAAGCCTCCAACCATTTTAGCAGAGGCATACGCAAACGTGAGCCCAAAAACGAATATGGAGAGGGATATTCTGTATTTGGGGTGCTTGAGCTGGCTAAAGGCGATGGGGAAGAGGACAGCCACAAATCGGTCCACACAGATACAGGAGAGGAAGAGTGGACCGGTGGTGTCCTTCACGCCATAAGAGAACTTCAATGCCATCCAGACCTTTTTGCTGTGCCAGTGGTAGAAGTTGGCGAAGCTGATGGGTGTCATGAGCCCAAAGTAGGCGTCCATGAAGGCCAGGCAGCCAAGGAAGACGTCGGAGGTGGAGGGCTCACGGCGGTTTTGGATCAGGATGACTATCACCAGAATGTTGGCCGGTAGCCCCAGGATGACGTTGAACAACTGGATGGCCAGGTCGAAAAGAATGCCCTCCACCATGCTCTCGCACCCTTCAAAAACGCTGAATGGCTTAACAGTGGTGTTGACCATCAAGCCACCCGTGACATTGAGAAGGGGTGGGGGTAGAGTGGGGCTGGAGGTCTGGTTGAGTCGTAGGTGGTAGCCTGGAAAGCCTTCCATGATCCTCATGTGCCTTAGTGGTTTATCCTGTAATTTGGATGGAGATCAAATGCAACATAACTACAATGACAGAGTATGACACTGATATCTACAACCACTATCCTGGTTGGAACCTCGTATTCACTGTATGTGACAATCAGTGTCACATTAATCTCATGCAACATGATTGCTGGACAACATAATTGCTAACAATTGCTTAAATAGGTTTGGTGATAATTAGATCATATATAGTGTATAGCCAGTCATCTTTTTAAAGTCATAACATAATCATCATGTTTAAGTCCCCGTGTGTTAATTGATCTCACTGTCACTGTTTGGAAAAATACACCAGACCGAGGCATCAGGAGTGTTCGCCTTGGGCTGTTTTCTGTTATTCAGTTCGGAGTCAGGACCCTCGTGAGGAAAAATCCCTCAGGTGTTGGAATGCCCTCTGCACCTTGGAGAGGGAGGAGTCTTAAAATAGTCCACTTTCTGACTCCTCCCCAGCACTACATATAGACGGCCGCCTACCACATTTCCACTACTTGTGTACGATTCACACACACTCTCAGAAAAGGGATATACTCCCCGGCTGAAACCATGTAATCATGTCGTCTTTAGTGTGTTATGCGTTTATGGTTAGTTGTGTTATGCATTTATGGCACATGCTATTGGCTTCATTATGCTCTGTACTAACTTAACAACAGAAAATATGACCACGTAGTCTTAATTTAGCTTACATAGTTTAGCCTGAGTCTTTCAATTTGCTGTGAATACTCTACTGAATGCAGTAGTTCAGTAGTACACAGGAGGAGGTGATCAAATACTCACAGAAAGGCCAGATCTCTCTCACTTACATGCTTAGCTCTGTATATGAAGTCCTCTAACTCCCTTCTAATCTTAGCCCAGAACAGGCCACATTACTGAGTGGCACAGGCTATATGTGTGTGGGCTTGCTGGGCTGTCTGACGCAGTGTTCTCTAATGTGGTGCTTTATAGCTCCCTCTGCACGGCCTGCCCCTCCGAGTCTGAAGGGACCGGGGGGGGGGGGGGGGGGGGGGGGGCAGCAGGTCGCTCCCGCTCCACTGCTTCTGCTGACATACATACCCCGGAGCGGCCCCCTTTGACTCACCCCAGGAGGGCTGTTTGCTCGAGATTTGCGTCTCTTGAGGTGCCACTACTAATCAATTGTGTGTGTGTGTGTGTGTGTGTGTGAGTGTGTGTGTGTGTAAGTGTGAATGTACAGTTGTGGAAGTGCATTGAATAGGTAGTTGAAGTATACATGCAAGTTTGTGAAAATGAAGGCAGATACGTTTAATTCTGTGTCATCATCATAAATGTTGGCTTTACTGTGTGGCTGATACTGTCAGTAAACATGAGAGAAATATATTGTTCATTTTGCCTCTGACTTGGTGTAACTATTTGTATTCATCCAAGGTTAGTGTGTGTGTGTGTTTGTGTGCATCTTGAGTGTTGAGGTAAAAAAGTTGAATTGAGACTATGTATGAAAGCATCAGTGATGACAATGATTCCGCAATCAATTTTCTCATATCTAACAAATTGTCAGTCTTAATTTGAATTGTAACCTACACTTTTAATCAATTTTAAACTACACCTACTTATTTCGACAGACCACCTGGGATGCAGGTGCGCATCACCAATAAAACTGTAGATTTTCAAATCCAGGGGTAATAGAATCATGTATCAGACAGTTGGAGTGATAGCGACTGACACACCATGAAGGCAATTAACCGAAATCCTCTGAAATTCGAATTCAGCCCAAGTCAAGATCAAGGATTTATCAGCTTTTCAGTAGTCCTGACACTCAACTGCAACTCACACTTCATTCCTGGACATATATGTTGAATAAGACACTTCTACTCGTGACTCATCTTAGCTGAAGCCCTCATCTTAATTTTTCTTTTTCAACCATGTAAGGATCTTGAAGATATGCAGTGAAGTCCTGATGCACAAGCTCACAAACCCAAGGAGCATAGACATGAACATTTAATCATAGTTAGATCTATTACTGCAATCACATATTTGTTGGTAATTAATAGATTGTCAGTCTAAAAACTGTCAGTCTTTAAAAAAAAAAAAAAAAGCTATAATCATCAACTACAAATTTTGCTCATTAATTAGAGCGTACTCACTCAGTTGAAGATCCCTGTTGATATTAAAGATTTTAAATGGTCTCCTCCATTAACTCTTACCTGCACTGGGATAAGAGGGAAGGTTCTTGAGGGACCTGTATATGAAGGCTTCTGAATCCTGGAGGAATTGGACGTGTTGTGGGGAGGAGGTTCCTCATGACTGTATGTTTTTTTTGGGGCATGCTCTCCACAGACATCAAACAGCTGCCGGGGTGTTGTGCCAGTGAATCCACTGAAGAACTACTTGGTGACTGGCACAAAAGCGCATCCTATAGGGACTCAGCAGGGAGGGCTTGGTTGAGTTTGGTTATCAAGGGGCTTGGAGGACTCAGAACTAAGAACACAATCATACAAGGGCCTTCCGTCAATGAGAGAGTGCATATGGACAGTTTGACAAGGAAGAGGGTATTGTCAGGGATATGGCATGGTGGGCACTAGTACAAAATCGCTAGTGAAGATGCAAGGCTCCTTTTATTCAATTATTTTTATTGGATTTCACATAAATGTATACAATGACACAATAATAACTGACAATTTTACATTAAAGCTGGTCATGTGATAATTCATACTGATGAAATTGACATACAAATCTACAAAATCAACTCTAATAAGATGCAAGGCTCCTGAGGAAGGACAAACTGCTTGTCTTTATCCACACTTTTGCAGATGTGGACCATCAGTCAATGAATCCTTTGCACCACCCAAAGACTGTTTACCTGCCACTGGAACACCAGTGGGGGTGCAAAGGGGCTTAACGGTATACGTATATTATGTAATGTCAAGGGCTCATAAAGTACTATTGATGTGTCCATACAAGTCCTGTGATTTTCATCCTGCTCTTTTGGTCATTGTAAGATTCATGATCAAGCAGCTGCTGTGACCACCAAAAGTTGGCCAGCAGAATATCCAAAATTGTGGTTCATATCTGCACGCTGAATCATGTCAATCAGCATGTTCCACGTGCTTCGTTTCTGCACTTTACTGGAATAAAGACAGATTGCTGCATCAACCACAAAAGAAACTTCCTTTTTCTTACAAAGACAGATTGCTGCATCAACCACATTGGTTGGTGTGAAGAAGAAGTGCCCGACGAATTGTGGCATAAATTGACTAGATAATAGCCAGTAGTTGAACATGAAGCATTATAGACATACCTTTAGATTTTATGATAGATTTTTAGAATAATTCACTCTTATCACGTCTTAATGACGGGGCGGCACAAATAGAAAATCTTCAGATTACTGAAACGCTTTTGAAAATGGATGGATGGATGGATTTGAAAATGTGCAGTTGCAGAAAGAAATGGAGCCCTCAAGGCTAATAACAACATGTTGAAATCAACAGTGGAAGTGTTGTCAGGTGAGTTAGATAAGGTGATACATAAGGTTAGCCAGTTCTCCAACTGCATATCTGATATTAGCAGCAGCAACGCCGGCAATGAGGAATGTTGGAAGAAACATTCAGATTCCCGAGATAGTCAGTGCCAGCATTCAGGGGTCACGGTTAAATACCCAATGGCACTAATTCACTCCAACACTACGCATAATGGAGCAAGTGGAGATGAGGTGATGTCACACACCATCAAATGCCTCACCCCCCATGTTTGTGACTAATCTCTCAGGCTATGAGATTATTGCTAAAATGACACAATTTTACAATAATCAAGCCACTTCTATGAAATCACACCCCGATGCAACTATAGGAAGTAAGCTTTCCCAACAGAACAGGAGACAAATAGGGCCAGAATCCTCCAGTTCTTCTAATTAGCAACACAGAGGTAAAAGCTACAGGAGAAGCAATCCAGTGGGTGTTGTCATATGCTATACATGTGGAGAAGATGGGCACATTGCAAGGCACTGCCAAGATAGAGGGGGAAGACCTCAATGCATTGTCTGTCATTCATGTGGAAAAGAGGGACACATAGCAAGAACATAGCATAGAACTGCAGACAACAGATCTGAAAAGCAGAACTTGTTCTTCCTCCTTCTCCTCCTCCGTGGATTCCCTCTCTCACCCTCGCTCTTCCTCTTCTGACTCCTTCCATTTTGGTTGAAGACAGATTAACTCACCTGCTGCATTTCTATAGTGCCTGTAGTTCTATAGTAAACCTGTTTGGTGTGTCTATAATTAAGCACTCATGTGTTTGCGCACTTGATGGCTGTGTTTAACCAATTGGCTCATAGGTGTGGTAATTTGACAGTCAGTGCTTCGGAATTACAAGGAAGGGACATCTTGATATACTTCTGTGTCTAATGTATACAAGGGTGTTTAGTGTTTTGCAAATCACTTGTGTGTATTGTTTCGCAAAAAGTGTGATGTTGACATGTGCTTATAGTGGTGCAAACTGAGCCGATGTTTTGCTCCTTGAGGGAAGGTTTTGATAATTGTGTAATACTCTTTTAGATTTTAGTGTTTATCCAATCGTAAAAAACTGTAGAAGCCTAGGAGGTGTCTATATATGGCTAGAATTGGAGATGCTTGTGGTTCAGATCTGCACGCTGAATCCGGAGCATGTTCCACGTGCTTCGCTACTGCACTTCACTGGAATAAAGACAGATTGCTGCATCAACCACAAAAGAAACTTCCTTTTTCTTTTTCATTCTTGAGAGGTGCGATGCCTGTGAACAGCCTCTCCGCTCTAGCTTTGTGTCACCACTCCTCCCACAAGCACTCGTCTTATGATTCGCTTGTGAGAAAAAAACTGTTGTAATGGTGAAAAAAAACTGCCTGGTCCATTTTTACACACTTTTGAGAACAGAGAGAAGTCCGAGTGTAGAGCTGAGAGAGCAGGTTAAAGTGACGGTAGCCATCGAAATGTGAGAAAAGGTTCCACAGCGCTTTGCATCCTGAGTCACGCCAGCCTTCTCCTCGGGCTTCTAGAAACACCCACATGCCAAGCAGGAGCCCAGGTGCACCATGGGAGGAGCTCTGGGTACTGTATGCGGCATGCGGCGTGTCCTGAGGGCACAGCATGTCAGTTGTCGTCACCTCTTCAGCTTGCCCGTCACTCCTGAGAAAGAGACCTCAGGTGCTCGGAACCTTGTGGACCGAGTGTACTGGCATGTAAATGTATGAATGTGTGTGTGTGCGTGTGTGTGTGTGTGCGTGTGTGTGTTAGCCTGTGTATGTTTGTATCTCTCTTTATGTAATTATGAGGGTTTGGGTGTGCAAGTATATGTGTGTGTCTTCATTTGCGTCTCTCCATGAAAACAAACATGATGGCCTGCACATCACAAGCCCAGCATGTAGGTCAACACATTCCACATCTGTTTCATAATTTAGAAAGTCACAAGGAGCCTCATTAAACAGTTGAATGCATGTTTAAGAACAATGCACAAATTTTAAATATTTAACAAGCAACATGCACTGCTGGCCGCACATTGGTTTCTGGTAGGAAGTGTTAGAGATGATCATGGGTGGTATAACTTTCGGTGTGGATATTTTTCTGCTGGTATGTGTGTGTGTGTGTGTGTGTGTGTGTGTGTGTCTGTGTGTTTGTGTGCGTGTGTGTCTTTGGTTGCGCAACTGACTGTGAGTGTGTGCAGGTGTGGTAGATGGTGTGTTCGGACTCTATATACTCAACAATGCCACAGTCAACCTGTGAACTTCATGTGTAAATGTGTATCCCATTGTATGCGGATGCAGTGGCTCTCTGTTTTGCACCAATGTAGACATTACACCAGATTTTTTATTCATGACAGAGATGTAATCTCAGATGATAGGGAGCGCTGTCTTGGCCCTGCCATGAATTATGTATTACATGCCTACACTCCCATCACATTCAGCGTAATGTGGGCTTTATGAAACAGTTTCTTTATTGTGTCCAGAGGGCACCCCCACCAGGGGGCAGTAGAGAGCTATAGCAATGCTGCATTGTAAGGCAGGAAGGAGGAAGTCTAGGTCTGAGCCCCCCTGCGCTGTCTTCTCCACGGGCACGGAATTAGGGTGAACACTGCTGTGCTCGAGTTCAGCTCGAGCCTCAGGTAGGAATCTGAGTGGGATGAGTGAGTCTGATGAAGGGGTCATGTTTTTATCTGTTTTTTTTAGGTTTTTTTTAAACATCCAGTCCATTCATGTGTTACTCACTGCCTTACATTACTCATCATTTTAGATACAGATGTGGAAATGTTCTTTTCTTTTTCCAGAAATAACCTCTGGGATAACATCTCTCTCTCTCTCTCTTTCTCTCTCTCCCTCTCTCTTTCTCTCTCTCCCTCAGGGCTCATTGTGTCCTTTTTTTGATAATCTCTCACGTAAAACTATTATGTGTTCTTGAGATTCAACCTGGAGTTGTGTGGGATCGATATACAGAGAAATTCAAGAAAGAGTGGCTGGAAATCAATCAACCTTTCGCTTCTTCTCCTCTCTTCTTCCCCCCATCTCTCTCCCTTCCTGTGTGTGTTCACTGAGGCAGAAGGTTTGTGTCACAGATGGACGACCTTACATGGCGTGTTGGGTCATCTTCCACAAGGACAAAAAAAAAAAAAAAAACTCACCAGGAACAAACTCAATAAAAATAGCACGATGAATAAATATTTCACTCTGTTGATGGATGTTGAAGAAGAGGCACCAAGGGGGCTCAAACACAGAGAGCACTACACACTGTTTTCAGCCACATCCTCATACCGCAGCTGTGAGCCTGTGAGCTGTAATCCTCACCTGGTAATACTGCCAGAGACGGTACCTGGAAGTGCTCCTCCACGGCCTGGAAATCAGCAGTGCAGTTTCCCCAGCTTGTGGTAGAGGAGAATAGTGCGTATGTGTATGTGTTTCAGCCTATTGTACTACACTGGATGAGTTTATTCTTATTCTGGGGTGGAAAGTGTCTTTTTGACAAGCCAATCTCTGATTTCTTCGAGTCTAACGTTAGTTTACTTGTCTTGTATCAACCATAAAATGATTGATGAGCAACACTGGTGTCAGTCGTAGTGGTTATGAAAAGTGTTGCTAATAAAGTCCACAAAAAAAAACACTGCAACAAGCAGTCAACTAATTATCTGAGGGGTGAAATTATTACACTGTGGGACGGAGATGATCTAGACCTTATAGATAGCCATCATGATCATATGGACCTTAGCTTCGTCCAAGCTACGTATGATGAATTCATACAATTAAACACAATTACAAACGCACAGTTCAGCTTAATACGTCATTAGTGAACACGGAACGCATTCCACTCATATCTCCAATGATACACAATACATTTGCATAATGTTCCCTGTGTTGTAATTAATGATTCCAATCTTGCCCCCCCCCCCCCCCCCCTTAATCTCAGCTTCATTCTACTAGAGAGAAATGGCAATTGTATAGGCCTAAGTGGTCTGTACCGAACAACACCGCTGGAACTACTACAGATATCAACAAGGTTTACGTTATGATTGCTCATGGACTGACAAACACGACCTGAATATCTTGAACGGATGTAAGCTCAAGTGATTGGATGCCAAACAGAGTGGAGGCACTGGGTGGAGCAGTGCTGTGAGTGGATGAGTGGATGAGTGGAGCAGTGCTGTGAGTGGATGAGTGGATGAGTGGATGAGTGGGTGCACTGGGTGGATGAGTGGATGAGTGGATGAGAGCAGTGCTGTGAGTGGATGAGTGGATGAGTGGATGAGAGGATGAGTGATGAGTGGATGAGTGGATGAGTGCTGTGAGTGGATGAGTGGATGAGAGGATGAGTGGATGACTGGATGAGTGGATGAGTGGATGAGTGGGTGCACTGGGTGGATGAGTGGATGAGAGCAGTGCTGTGAGTGGATGAGTGATGAGTGGATGAGTGGATGAGTGCTGTGAGTGGATGAGTGGATGAGTGGATGAGTGGATGATGAGTGGATGAGTGTGTGAGTGGATGATGAGTGGATGAGTGGATGAGTGCTGTGAGTGGATGAGTGCTGTGAGTGGATGAGTGGATGAGTGGATGAGTGGATGAGTGCTGTGAGTGGATGAGTGGATGAGAGGATGAGTGGATGACTGGATGAGTGGATGAGTGGGTGATTGGATGAGTGCTGTGAGTGGATGAGTGGATGAGTGCTGAGAGTGGATGAGTGGATGAGTGCTGAGAGTGGATGAGTGGATGAGTGATGTGAGTGATGTGAGTGGATGAGTGGATGAGAGCAGTGCTGTGAGTGGATGAGTGGATGAGTGATGAGTGGATGAGTGCTGTGAGTGGATGAGTGGATGAGTGATGAGTGGATGAGTGGATGATGAGTGGATGAGTGGATGAGTGCTGTGAGTGGATGAGTGGATGAGTGATGAGTGGATGAGTGGATGAGTGGATGATGAGTGGATGAGTGTGTGAGTGGATGATGAGTGGATGAGTGGATGAGTGCTGTGAGTGGATGAGTGGATGAGTGGATGAGTGCTGAGAGTGGATGAGTGGATGAGTGGTGCTGTGAGTGGATGAGTGGATGAGTGATGCTGTGAGTGGATGAGTGATGCAGTGCTGTGAGTGGATGAGTGGATGAGTGGATGAGAGCAGTGCTGTGAGTGGATGAGTGAGGCACTGGGTGGGGCAGTGCTGTGACAGAGGTTGTCCTTCGGCAAAGACAAGATCACAGACTCAGAGGCCCGTGTCGTGTCAGGCCAACTGATTGCTGCCTCCCCTCACATGCAGTAGCCCAATCATCGGGCGCAATCTAACCAACTGGCTTTTCGATCTCACCCTGGCTGCTCTGTCTGTCAGCTTCGTGAGTGACTGTCATGCAGGGCTTTCTTTTTGACAGCAACAGTGATAATGTGATATGAGTCACGAGATTGGCATCAGACGACAGATGCAAATCTGTTGGACAGAGCACCAGCCTCTGGGTCCTAATCAGAGAGAACTGGAGGAAGAGGAGGAGGAGGAGGAGGAAGAGGAGAAGGGGTAGCGAGTAATGAGCCGGGGTGTTCTGAGAGAATTTCTCTCTGTGTCTCTCTCTCTTCTCTGTCTCTTCTTCCTGTTCCCCCTCCTCTCTGTCTGTCTCTGTCTTCCCCTCTTATACTCTCTTTCTTTCTCTTCCTCTATCAGTCCCCTCTCTCCCTTATCTCTCTGTTCATCCCCCCTGTTTGTCTGTACCTCTCTCTTCCCCTCCTCTCTGTCTGTCTCTGTCTCATTGTCCTCTCTTTCACTCTCTCTCTCTCTCTCTCTTTCTCTCTCCCTGAGACTGAGAGCTCAAAGCTGTAAACAGTCGAGCATGGGGCTATTAACGAATGCACCCCATATTGACTGCCACCAATTACATTACTCTTGATGTGGTGCAATTATCATAATCATGGGCATGGGGGCTTTGACTCCTTACCAGAAAACAAATAAACAAACCCATCCAAACCCATTTGCTTGGAGCTGCTTAATGCTCACATTTACAATTACCCTCAATTAAGGCACTTCATCTAAATAGACATTCTCCACTTAGTTAAGCTTAAGGACTATACATGTTACTCTTGAAACATAATGAAGTCAGGGAAATCATCAGATATAAAATAAACACTTTGAAGCCAGAGGGTGAAGACAAGCTTTCTTTCTTTCGCTTTGAATCTCAAACAAAGCATAGATGTAGCCTGACCTTTACGACTAATTCACCAGCTGTTCCGGGAATTTTCTGCCAAAGTTTCTTTGAGGTAAGGAAACATCAAACCCAGAGTTTGCGCTCAAACTTAGATCCACAGAATCATTGTGGCATTTTCAGGATGAAATCCAGAGGGGCAGAGTAGCTGGGGAAAAACAGCAGGCCTGTGCTTATGTAAGAAAGAAGTATTTAGATGACAGGGCAGCTGAGTGCCTAATGCGTGTCAGACCAGCGCCAGTGTTTGAGTCAAATTGGAACTCTGGGTCCAAATCGGTCATGACAACTGGACTTCACACCCCCCTGAGACCTGTGTCAGGACTTTTTCCACAGAGCCAGGACACATTGGGCCCCAGACTGCCACTCTGAACTCTTGGGGTTGCTTTAGTGTTGTCACTGAAGGGAGAGGCACAATGAAGTAGATGCATTTAATAATAGAGATAGAACACATTGTGGGACAGAATAGTTGCGATAGAACCCATGTTTCATTAATTTGTGTTTGCCTTGGTGTTTGGTTCATCTTTGTCTCCCTCTAGAGTTGAGCCTGGGGGCAGAGCCTCCCTGAGCCTCCCTGAGCCTCCCTGGACACAAAGTGAGTACTGTTACATTTCTGGCTTTGTTGAACCTGGCATGTGATTTTCAGGGCCTCGAAAGGTCGGAGACCGTCTTAGAAAAGTGAATCTTTGCAGGAAAAGCCGTCCTGAATTGACCCTGACCACATTTAATACAAGCCAGACACACTACAGTGGTACTTGGATGATGAAAAGAGTGATGAAGTAACAGTGGCAGTGGGGGAGCTGGAGTTTTCTTGCTCCACATCTGCTGCCCTGGGTCAAAGTGTGATAGAATCCCTGTCTTGGAGTGGACACCCTCAGGTTGGAGACTCTCTTTCCCTCTCTCAGTCTCTCGTTCTTCTCTCTCCCAATCCATCATCATCCAATCATCACACTCCTCGCTATGTACGTCACTGTGTACTAGGGGTATCCACAAAAATAACATCAGTGGGAGATCAAATAAAGTTCACACTTTGCATCTTATTCATGCGTGTGTTGCATTCGGAACAAACCCGTAGGCTAAAGCACACACAAGACATGATCATGAGGCCATGATGATTCAAGATTCATAGTAGCTAGAGCCAGTTGCCTTATGGTCCTCCTTTCACAAGAGAAAATCCTGCAAGGGGTTTAACAAGCGAGGGTTAAAAAAATAAAAAAATAGAGAAGAAACGGTTAAAAAGAGGAGTAAACAAAGCGAGCTCGGGGGGTATGTTTGTTTAGTTCAATGGGGCAGAGATCCTACTGGGGACAGAGGTGAGGAGAAGGCAAAGCTGACCAAACATGGTCTGCGTACTTATAGAGCAAATTGACTGACCTCTGCACAGGCTCTACATTTGATTTGACATTCAAAACTAATAAACATAGCATATGCCAATAGCTTTGCGCTGTGCTATCAGGTCCGTGAGCAGGAATATTAAAATGCTATGTTAAAGTCACAGCATAATAATATTCCTCAAGCACCGTGAGGGTACACCAGCTTCCCATGTTATATGCTGTTGGTTTAGTATTTCCACCGCATTTTCATTACTAAGAACGACGTGCCCCCGTTATTTTTCATTGCCACTCGCTGAAACGTCTCACGCAGCAGACAAACATCGTCCACAAGATTAATCATGCACCGCCATCGCCTCTGACTCCTTGCAAGAAAGAGCGAGGAGGACAAACGCATACAGGGCGAACAGCACTGAGAGCGGCGCGTTGGCGGGGCAATCATCTCGTCAGCCACAATTGGACATTGACGTAGTCGGGGCAAGGGCTGCAGCGGAGGGCGGTAGCGATGCGGCCATGGGAAGCACCTCAAACCAAGAGTAACGGGTTGGGTTTCTGGAGAGGAGGCAGAGGCAGCAAAGAGCTACGCTGGTACACAGGACCACTGTCAGCCGCTGCACAGTTTCAGTTTCTACAACCTATCAAGGATGGCGATTCACTCGCAAAAGAGATGGTGTTGAAATCACAGGGTCAACCCATTACTGGTACGTGTTACCTTGCATCCCTGATGAAAACCATAACTTTGCTCCATAGTTAAAGAGTCAAAAGACCTTATGACTCTGTTTTCATACTTCCATCCATCTGACTCCTTGAATGCTTACACTCCTGTTTCCCACCCTTCTAACACCTCACAAATGTGGCACCTTAAGGTGCACTTTAGGGTGCAAGTGTGAGCAATGGGACAAAAGCAGCAGAACAGGCTACAAGGAAACAGCTAGACCTGTCCACAAAAATTGTCCAAGTATGTGCAATCACACATTGTGAGCATTTCGGCACGTTTACTTCATTAAGAGTAGTGACTGTGAAGTGGTATTACTTATCATTGTTAAAGCAGCAATACGGAGTTCTGTTCCAAAACTAGTAAGCTAACTACCTAAAAGGCATGCAAAAACCTTGCAAACACCACCAACAGCCCAGCTGACACTGATAGAAGCTTGCCAACTCACTAACTGGTGTCTTTTGGCAGTATAGCTGGCAATGTCATGCGTGTGAAAGCTTTTCTTCCATTTTTGCAGGGTGTAACAAGCCTGTTACACATAACTACATAGGGCATATCCTGGATGGCTAGTGGGGAAGACACAGGTGTTTATCTGTCCTTCACATGACCATATGCTATCAAAATGAATTTCAGGATGGTACTTAAACTAGTTGCCTATAAAACCATATCTCAAAAAGTGTCAAATTGTTGCATAGTGGTACTTTAAGTTATTTAACGAAAATCAATGGATTAAAAAAAGAATGGGTGCAGAGAAAGCCAGAATGTCAGCTCTTGTATGCATTTCTGTAGACTGAAAAAAAACTGGTGTGTGTTTTTGTTTGATTTTAGGATAATTGGACACCACTCTTGTGGGAGAGAAAGCCTGTGCTTTAGTCACGGATGGTGACTGTGTGGAGCTGAGGGGCCCTCGGGGCAGTGGAGTGTTCACGGATGATGGAACACTTTAGAAATGATAAAGAACTAGATTTCAGATTTCAGGAATGCCTTCTGACTCAGGGCTGCGGATGCTGCTGAGCACCTGCAGGCAAAATGCTGGATTTCAGCAAAGAAGCCATCCTCTTTGTTTAATACAGCTTCTGTGTTCGGCGCCTGGGTCCACTTTTTTCCCCCTCGCTCTGAAATCTGTCACAAACAAACACACACACACACACATACAGACATAGACAAACAGGCACTCTCAGAGACGTGCCTACTCACTAACGTACACCTCACAGTCACACACACACATGAACACAAACGGCTATTTCCTACATAGCTAATAGTATAGCTGTGCATGACCATTGCACTGGCTAAGTTCACTTGAAGGAAACGCTCATTTGAATCACATAATGTCATAGTATTTCCTAGTTTTATTTTGACACCACAATTAACGAGACAATACATTCTGATGCGGGTGAAGATGCCGGTCAAAGTCAGTCACTATGGCTGGGGGAAGTAACATGAATGAATCATATTCTAAAGCCACTGATGCAGAACAGGACGTTTTATGCTGATTACGGAGCGGAAGTGTTATTCCCTGAAAAGTAGCGCTGGCTTTCAAGTGTGCCATTCGGTCTTATTTTTAGTTAACATGAATATGAGTGCTCCTGACAAGTGAGTACTTGTTGTGTAAAAAAGTAAATTACTAATGCGTCACTGACAAAACTATCATTTTAGAATGTCTCCCGTGCAGGAGCTATTTATCATTAATGTGGAGACATGCCGTTAACCT
Source organism: Clupea harengus (assembly GCF_900700415.2). Classification (NCBI taxonomy): domain Eukaryota; kingdom Metazoa; phylum Chordata; class Actinopteri; order Clupeiformes; family Clupeidae; genus Clupea; species Clupea harengus. The sequence goes on along the minus strand of NC_045152.1, from coordinate 31,483,035 downwards.
TCGATGCTCACGCTCACGCTCAGTGCCCTTGTTGTACCAGAGTTCTCACAGTCCTCGGGCAAATCATTAGGTAGTCTCACAGCAAAACCAGAGTACACAGATCCAGTTTTGTCACTGAATTACTTAGGTTACTTAGGTTTGTTTTCTTTCTAAACCTGTGCCCAACTTGGCAAGAGCACCACTCAGCAATACCCTTTTCTGGATTGAAACCACACTGATACCTTAAACTGTCTTTACAAGGTTAGGATTTAGTTGAGGAAGTTTCACACACACTCGTCATGCTAATCTCACTTACACATGACACAAATTCCAATTTGGACGTCTGCATACATACGATGTGTGTAAAAAAATATACATCTGCCTCTGTGCTGTTAATAAGAATAATTTCTTTCACATCTTCTTGCTTTTAACTGGTGAAAATGCCTCTTGTGCCTCAGGGCAAGCATCATGTTTACCACCAGCCATGTTTGATCAGCTGCAGGGGCGTCGTTAGCCCCCCTAAAATGTTCTTCAGCCCCCCCAAATCATTTGGCATTATTGGCTTAAAAAAATAAATAAAAAATTAAACTATTGTTTCTGACACGGACAAGTTATTTATAACTCTAACATGCTACTCATGTGCGTGCGTTCTGGTTTGTATGTTTACTCCCCCTTCAATTTATAATCCAATAGCCTTTCATCATACTTTACGATATAAACCCCAGGCACTAGTACCGTCTCTCGTCAACGACAGCCAGTATTATAGACAAGGAGTTCAAAGTAAATAATGCACGGAGTGAAATTGTAAGTACAAGAAGTTACAGATGTGGCTATCTGTAGTTGTTAACGAGTGTTACCTGCTTTAGGTTTACTTGATATGAGGCAAATGAAAGCGAATATTGTAGTGGTATGTAAACTAAGCTAGCTTGCTACTTTGTTAGAAACTGTAACCAGTTAGCAAGAGTGTGAACGAGCGAATTCGAAATACAAGAAATAACTATCGACATCTCTCTATTCTTTGCATTGTATATCTCTTTTAGTATTTCAAAACAATTATCAGTCCCTATATAATGTTGTCATTTATAATCAGTTAATGCTAGTGAAACTAAATGGTCATAGTGTCCCTCATAACGCTATTGTACCGGTATATCATCCATCCATTGACCAGATGGATATAAGACATTCTTTAGGAGAGGTGGCAGCTCCGCCAGTCAGATGAGAGAGAGAAGCAGGGAGATTGACAGGGCTGAAGGAGCCGGTGTGATGGAGGTTAGTGGTCTACAGGTCTAGAAGGAAATGAGTGGAGTTTTTTTTATTTTCTTCTACTGTGGTAGAAATGTATAGGCATTTGTTGTCAGGCCTAGGCTACTCCAAGGGTTAGCCTAAACTAGATTATTACATGATATTTTATGCCAAGTCATAAAATTGGCTTCTGGAATTGGATCAGTTAATGTTTCAATGTTTGAACTTATCTTAAAAGGTCATGCAGAAGGAGAGGCTGAGGCAGAGAGTCAGAGAGAGGAAGAGACAGACCAAGCAGCTGCAGCAACTAATTATTTAGGTGAAAAAGACACAGGGCCCAGACAGGTTAGGCTGAAGAGCTACCCACAGGACAGCTTTGGTGCTCAGAACAGGTCATTTCACCACAGCTGGTATATTTGTGTTGTCAAATTTCACTATGACCCTGTCATTCTGTCTCTTGTGTTATCATATATTGAATGCAAGCAAAACTACAGAGCAAAATCACACTCTTTCTGATTAAACCAATCTATGAACTGTCTGAAACTATCAGGCCGGGATTTTCAGGCGCACACGCAAACTGCAGGTTTGATGCAACAGTCGAGTTTTCACTCCCTGACAGGTTGGGCAGACTAGCTAGCCTGATTCCCCCAGGCTACAAACACAGCAAGGCTATCAAAGTTCACAACCTCACCGGATACATAAACACAAGTACATTCCACAATAGAACGGTTAGTCCAAAGGAAGGTAATCCACAAAGGTAATCCACAAAGGTAATCCAGGGAACAAAGTCTATCCACAGGAAAAGTCTTATCCACGTTGTGGTGGATGCACAGGGTTAGCAACAGTCAAAGGTAATTAGCGCTAGCCTATGCTAAGCTAATCGCGAGTGCGTTAGCATTCCACAAACAGGGTTGAGATACCCAAACAGGCTTCTTAAGAGAAGCGAGAAGAAAGATAACTGTACTCACGAGACTCCATGACCGAGTGAAGAGGGAAGGACACCCAGTGCTTAAGTAGGAAGTAGTAATCACCTCAGGTGTAGCCCAGTGAGAAGAAAGGTTAGTGTTAGGTGCTCTAGAGTGAGTGTCGCCCTCTAGAGGACTGGCGACCCTTCACAGACGTGACAGGACCCCCCCTCCTAGGGACGACTCCTGACGGCCCAGGGTGAGAGGCCCGAAACCGTTGAATGAGGGACTTGTCCACAATGTTCTTGGCGGGGATCCAGCTGCGCTCCTCCGGCCCATAGCCCTTCCAGTCCACCAAGTACTGCGTGGATCTCCCGACCTTGCGTACATCCATAAGCCGAACATAAGCCTGAACAGTGTAGGTGAGACCTCCGGCAATGAACTTGGCGGGTGGTGGGGCTGGAAGCTCTGGACATAGAGGGGAGGAGGTGGCTGGGCGTAGTGTGGAGCAATGGAAGACGGGGTGAACCCGCATTGCACGTGGCAGCTCCAAATGGAAGGCCGTCTGGATATCCTCCGGAGGATCCGGAACGGTCCGACGTACCGTGGGGCCAATTTTCGGGTCTCCCCTTTCAGGGCCAGGCCCTTTGTGGACAGCCAGACTCGCTGGCCAATCTTCAGGGTCGAACCCGGTCGTCGTCGCCGGTCTGCCTGTTGCCTCATCTGTCTTTGAGACTGGAGCAGGGCCCGACGAGCCTGCTGCCAGCGGTTGCGGAGGCGAGCCACCGAGCTGCGAGCCGCAGGCACATCCCCATTCTCTGGGGAGGAGGGGAACAAGTGAGGGGGGTATCCCCACATGATTTCGAAGGGGGAGGTAGCCGTGGCAGCGCTCCACTGTTGGTTGTGGGCAACCTCGGCCCACAGAAGGTTCTGACTTCACTTGGTGGGGTCTTTGGACGTATAGCACCGGAGGTAGATTTCGAGTGCCTGGTTGACCCGCTCCGTCTGCCCGTTGGACTGGGGGTGATAGCCCGAGGTCAGGCTGACTGAGGCTCCCAAGTTACCCAAAAAGCTTTCCAGAAACGTGCCACGAACTGGGGACCTCGGTCACTGACGAGATCTTCTGGGGGTCCGTGGTAGCGCACCACCTCTCTCACCAGAATCTCTGCCGTCTGTTTGGCCGTGGGGAGTTTAGTCAGAGCAATGAAGCGGGCAGCCTTGGAGAAACGATCCACCACCACGAGGATGGCGGTGTTCCCTTGTGACGGGGGCAGCCCCGTAATGAAATCGAGGGAGATGTGGGTCCATGGGCGATGCGGGACCGGAAGGGGTTGTAGGAGTCCTGCAGGCCTGCGGTTGTCTGGTTTGGTCACCATGCACACCGTGCACGCCGCCACATACTCTGTCACAGCACGCCCCCTACCCCAGAGTCTGAAGCGTCTACCTCCACCACAAAAGGCAGGGCTGGATCTGGGAGAGTGAGGATTGGTGCTGTGCAGAACCGTTGCTTGAGGTCCTCGAAGGTCTTCTGAGCAGCCTCCGTCCACAACAACCGGCGGGGACCCCCCCGAAGCAGCGCTATGATCGGGGACGCCCGGGCACTATAATTTCGTATGAACCGCCGATAGAAGTTGGCGAACCCCAGGAACCCCTGTACCTGCTTGATGGTGGTGGGTATTGGCCAATCCACGATGGCCTTTACCTTTTCAGAGTCCATAGAGAGACCCTGGGGCCCGACTACGAACCCTAAGAAGGTGGTGGAAGCGGAGTGGAACTCGCACTTTTCCACCTTGCAGAGCAGCCTGTTCTGTAGGAGGGCCTTCAGGACGGCTCGGACGTGGCCGACGTGTTCCTGGAGTGACTTGGAGAAGATGAGTATGTCGTCCAAGTACACGAACGCGCACACCTCCAGGATTTCGCGTAGAACGTCATTGATGAGATTCTGAAAGACCGCAGGACTGTTTGACAATCCAAACGGCATCACTAGGTATTCATAGTGTCCGCTGGGTGTGATGAAGGCGGTCTTCCACTCATCTCCGTCTCGAATGCGAACCAGGTGGTAAGCGTTCCTGAGGTCGAGTTTGGTGAAAACTGTGGCACCCTGAAGGCGCTCGAAGGCGGTGGACATGAGGGGCAAAGGGTACTTGTTTTTCCGGGTGATGTTGTTCAGTCCCCGGTAGTCGATGCACGGCCTCAGTCCGCCGTCCTTTTTCCCAACGAAGAAGAAGGGAGCTGCCGCCGGAGACGTAGAAGGGCGAATTAGCCCGAGGCGCAGCGCATCTATGATGTAGTCCTTCATTGCCTGGCTCTCCGAGACAGAAAGGGAGTAGAGACGCCCCCTAGGGGGAGAGGCTCCAGGCAAGAGGTCGATGGCGCAGTCGTACGGCCGATGAGGAGGGAGAGTGGTGGCCTTCTTCTTGCTGAAGACCTCCTCTAGATCGTGGTAACAAGCCGGGACCATGGACAGGTCTGTTCTTTCTGGCGGAGCCAAGATGTTCACGCTTGGAGAGGCGTCAGCCGCCCGAACAGGAGACACAGTGATGGGGAACGAGGTTCTGGAGTGTTCCTCCGCTGTGGTGACGCGGGAAACACAGGGTGTGGTCAGTGTGGGAGCTAGGAGGTGACCCGCCGTGGCGCAAGCGGGACCCCAGTGGAGTAGCGAGCCAACAGCCCACGCAAACTGAGGTTCGTGGACAGCTAGCCAGGGGTAACCCAGCACCACAGGGTCCTGCGGGGTGGTGGTGAGCCAAAAGCGGACGGTCTCTTGGTGGTCATTATGAGAGGACATGATTAGAGGAACCGTCACCCGCTCCAGATGTCCAGAGCCCAAAGGGCGACCATCCAGAGCCTGGACCGCCTGGGGAATGGCCACTGGGGTGGTTGGAATCCCCAGCTGTTTAGCCAGGGTGATGTCCATCAGGTTGACTGCCGCGCCGGAGTCCACCAAGGCAGTGAGGGAGACAATGGGATGGTTCTTGCCGATGTGACGGAGGCGTATGGGGATGGAGAGACGGTTGGCGGGTCCAGGGGTCTTAACGCTACCACTCATCAGAGGCCCTGGATCCCTTGACGAGTGCTGTCTTTCCCCTGAAGATCTGGGCAGAAGTTTACCTGGTGCCCGGAGCACCCACAGTACATGCAGAGACCTCTTTGGAGACGGCGGCTGCGTTCTTCGCGACTCAGCCGTAGGCGGCCGAGCTCCATGGGTTCTTCAGGTGACCGGGTTGATGCTGGAGTGGTGATGGGTGTGACTGGCCTTGGCAGGAAGGTCGTCATGGGTGCCCGGGTCTCACGGCGGTCCCGGCGAAGTTCCTGAATGCGAGCATCGAGGTGGATTGCTAAATTGATCAGCTCGTCAAGCGACTGTCCCCAGTCACGGTTGACCATCTCATCCTTCACCGCCTCATGTAGCCCGCGGTAAAAGGCTGAACGCAGGGCTTGGTCCTCCCAGCCACTCCGGATTGCCACGGTGCGGAACTCGACGGCGTACTGGGCTACGGACTGGGTCCCCTGGTTGATGGTAAGGACTCGTTGTGCTGCCTGGCCCTCGGTGCGCCCTGTGTCGAACATCAACCCCAGGCGACGCAGAAACAGCTGGCTGTCACTTGCCTCGGGCAGCTGACAATCCATGACAGCGGTTGCCCACTCCAGGGCTGATCCCGAGAGTCGGGAGATGATGTAGCCCACCCTCGCTGGTTCGGTGGGGAACAGGCGTGCTTGATGGAGAAAGATCTGTGCACACTGAAGCATAAAGCCCCGGCAGGCTTTAGGTTCCCCAGAGAACAGTTGGGGGGCAGATAGAGGTATGGTAATGGTGGGAGAAATGGGAGGCAGAGCAGGGGCAGCGTGGGCGCTGGGCCCAGCCCCACTGCTAGGATCTGAGGTTGGTGGATCAGGTGGAGGTCGTGCACACAGCCCCTGAACAGTAGTGTTCAGTTGCTGCATTGCCAGCTCCAAACGACTCAGTCGCGGTGCATGGGCGTGGATGATAGCGCCCAGCTGAATTATAGCGTCCTTGATCTCCTGCAGCTCTGCTGCGCCTTGGCTTGACTCGGTCATGCTATCAGGCCGGGATTTTCAGGCGCACACGCAAACTGCAGGTTTGATGCAACAGTCGAGTTTATTCACTCCCTGACAGGTTGGGCAGACTAGCTAGCCTGATTCCCCCAGGCTACAAACACAGCAAGGCTATCAAAGTTCACAACCTCACCGGATACATAAACACAAGTACATTCCACAATAGAACGGTTAGTCCAAAGGAAGGTAATCCACAAAGGTAATCCACAAAGGTAATCCAGGGAACAAAGTCTATCCACAGGAAAAGTCTTATCCACGTTGTGGTGGATGCACAGGGTTAGCAACAGTCAAAGGTAATTAGCGCTAGCCTATGCTAAGCTAATCGCGAGTGCGTTAGCATTCCACAAACAGGGTTGAGATACCCAAACAAGGCTTCTTAAGAGAAGCGAGAAGAAAGATAACTGTACTCACGAGACTCCATGACCGAGTGAAGAGGGAAGGACACCCAGTGCTTAAGTAGGAAGTAGTAATCACCTCAGGTGTAGCCCAGTGTAGAAGAAAGGTTAGTGTTAGGTGCTCTAGAGTGAGTGTCGCCCTCTAGAGGACTGGCGACCCTTCACAGACGTGACAGAAACAATGGATATCCGCGGCCCCAAATGGGCCTTAAAAAAAAAACATGCCACTCCCCTTGGGGCTAAGCCCCCCTTTTCTTTGAATCCTAGAAACGCCCCTGATCAGCTGTATGGTGTTTCTGCTTGTTAGCCGCCCCTCCACCTCTGAGTGCCAGTCCTGTCCTTCCTCCGCTGTGCCTACACAGAGGTGTGAAACATCATGATGGATTTCTCCAGGAGCTCCAATCAAAACGTCCTGCTCTCCGCTGCTCTTGTTTCCGATCCCCATCAACCCGTCAGAACTCCTCGGGCCTCTGTGAGTTCATAACTCTGGAGTGCGTGAAAAACCCCCCGGTGTGCGAGAGAGCTGCTCTTTCGTCAAGATTTTGGCTCTCAGCAGGGCCCGCGTCAAACACGTCAGGATGGAGTACATGGGTGATACATCTGAGCCTGGACTCCCATCTGTGACAACAAGTCGAAGCTGGATGTCCATTTTCTTCGCTAGGAGCTGATCTTGAGGTTTTGGCGAACCAACGCATAAAGGGCCTTTGCGATCCTGTGCCTCGACTCAATTTGGAACAGCACATTTTACGAGTTGCTGTCATCATAGCATTTGTTATATAAAACCAACGACCATGATATACTCCAGATCTCGTGATATTGGTGAAATCCAGGACATCTATAAGCCTACACATAACTCGTCTACAGATCGTTGCTGTTTAAAGAAATGTTGAATACCTGATTAGAAGCAGGAATATTGAGCACTTTGTGTTCCTGAGGACTGATAAAGTCACCTCTGATCATGTTCCCCTGGAAAGGTTTTGCTCCTGCACAAGAGCCACAGTCTCTGTTTAAAAAACTAAATGTAATATTCATGGGCATAAAAGACCACAAAAAGTCAACTCAGCAGCCTCAGCAGAGAGTGTGGCATGGTCAGGGGGCTGACTGGAAAATGTAATGAAAATTCTGTTGCTTTTCTGGACCAGTGAGTTTCAGAGAGCCCAATTTAGGACAAACTCATGCTGAAGAACTATTTCCTTTACCATGGACTGAATCTGTTTTGAATTTATTTTAATAGATGTGGAACAATTTGCCTGAGATATCGATCACCAAGCTCCAGCTAACAGGGCATGGTGGGGAGCAGTAGGACAGGTCTGGCATAGTAGTAAATGCTAAGTGATAAATTAGCGTGATGGGACAGCTAAGACATGGAGTTAGAAAGTTCCAGCAACAATGATTCGACTGTCACTGTTCACTGTCACTGTGAAGTGGACTTATGGGCTGCGCCAGTGATCCCCAGTTCATCCTCCTGGGGCAATGGACCATCTATAGTTAATACAGAGAAAGTCTAGGGACCCCCTATACTATCGACCCAGTAGTGGATGAGAAACCGTGCTCTCACCCAACATGCCCAACCTTTCTGCAGCAGGGATGGATTACCGAACAGGCCTACCGGGCCCAGGGGCCCATGAGCTCAGGGGGCCCCTAAGACAGAGCCTTTGCGTGAAGTCGCTAGGGTGACCAGACGTCCTCTTTTACTCGGAAAAAAACGTCGTCGCGGGGGAGGGGGTGGGGTCATTTGCATGTGTAAAAAATAAGAAATATATGCTAAAACTTCGTCACGGGGGAGGGGGCGTGATCGGTATGCTATACACTGCCCCGCCCCCGCCCACTCCCCCCGCGATGAAGTGTCCTCCTTTCACAAACTCAAATCTGCGCAAAGGGGAGGGGGGCCTTTTACATGTCCAGGCCCAGGGGCTCATGGTTTCATAATCCATCCATGGTCTGCAGAGCAAACACAGACCCCCTCTGTTCCTTGCCAACACTCTGCTGAAGTATGACGGGTGGAATTTCAATGGTTTTCCTTCAGTCTGTTGTTTGTTTGTTTGGGTCGTAATCTACTTCACTTTTGTGTTGCTTTGGGTAAAAGCGTCTGCCTAATGAGTACATTCAATTCAATACGATTTACATTGTGTCATTAACAATTGACATTGTCTCAAGGTGCTTTACAGACCCAAGGTCTGAACCCACTAGAGCAAGCACATACAAAATGAAAGATACAATCTGAACAACCAAATACTTTGTGATGGTTGGGTAAAGTATGATCCCCTTATTAGATGAAATTCCAGACAAGAACCACAATAATAAAAAAAAAAACTATTACTATTCATTAAGGGTGACTGTCTGAGTCCTTTAGTCTTAATGCACTTTTTCATTTCTGTGAATCACTTATGCTGTTATTTTAATTAGGACAAGTGTTGTTCTCTACCTGCATGGCACACAGTCATAGGGTTACATACATTACATTATAGAATACATTTAATATAACATGACACATATACTTAAGAAAAGCATATTATTGGAGAAGTGAAACTGCACGGAATTCACATGGATTGTAAGTTATGCTGTTGTTGTGCAAACCACTTACGCAGCATGTAGGTCAGAAGTTACATCATGTGCCACAGAGGAGTGCATGTGTTGGGATGTGCTGAGAGAAAACTAAAAATGGCAGGGCAGGGAACTATTATTCTCACACAGTCTTTCTTTCTTCCATGCTTTTTTCTTTCATTTGTTCTTTCTTTCTCTTTAACATTAACAGCTGTTTTAATACTCACTTCAGCTGATGGTTCTGATTATTGACTCAACACACACTTGTGTGTGTCTGGTTGTTTGGGTTTGTGTGTGTGTTTGTGTGTGTGTTTGAGTATTACAACACAACAGTAGGATCCAAAAACAGAGAGCCAGTGATGTTTATGTCCCCTCAGGGCCAACATTGGGGAGTTTGACTGTGTTGAAAAGCCGTTACCCTTGATGGCTCATAATTTGGACTCAAGATATTATGAGGATGTCACTTGTAAGTTTATAAGGTCTTAGGCAGTCCATTAACATGGCCTCTTTCCTTTTGTTTGAAAGAAAATGCCTACTGACTTATAAAAGGTGTATTCTGGAATCCTAGAGCGTCCTTGGTAGCCTGTTATTAAGAGGGGTTTCCTGTGAAATACCCTTGAGAGTACTGACGACCATATTTCGGCATGTGTGTGCTCGCAAAAATTTTTGATTATTAAGCGACTTTTCCATCGACTAAAAATCCTTGGTAAAGAAATAGTTTTATTCTGGACCTTTAGTTGCAGTAGTGCCATATATGGCTATTTGAAGTCCTATTTCTGGTTCACTGTCTGTGTGATTTTGTCTGGACAAAGCAGTCAAGTGTTAATAATGGTATTGCTGTGTTCAAAAGAAAGCCGGTTCATTAACATACGGAGGGAGGTCACTGACTCTCTGTCATGCGCCTGAGGTATGATGTATGCATGTGTACGCTGCCACAGGGAGATATATGATGTTCAGGAACCACCGAGTGGAAACATTTAACCTCTGCGGCCCAGCCATTACCCTTGGTAGACAATAAGACCAGAGGTTTACATATGACAGCGCGAGGCGAAACGAGCTCCGAAAGACTGCTCTTATTCTGTCGACGCTCAAGTGGCCTGTTCCCCCTTGCATTAGCCCTTTGTGAGCCTTCAGTCCCATGGAGGACGCACACAGGCGCTCATGTTAGGGCAAAGCACTTAAAGTGCCTCTCGTAATTACCCCCGGGGGGCTGGAACGAACGGAAAAGTCAGATTGAGGGATGAACGCGCACCTGCCCTACTCACCTCCTTCCCGTTCCCCGTCTTTTAAAGCGTCACATCTGGGCACTTCGCTGCGGAGTGACGACCTCTCTCGGGGAGTCTGCCCAGAGACCAAAGGGCTCAGGCAGCGGACGTCTTCCTGAAGAGGGGTTGCTGGGTGCTTAACTTCACTTGACCCCCTCAACCCAACTTGCCAAACCTGTCAGTTGTATGCTGCACGCATGACACACACAAAAATAAATAAATAAATAAAAAAGACCATGGCATGAAAAGCTTTACTGCTGGAACCCAGCGAGTGATTGCAGCATGACTGAGCTGTGAAAGCACAGCACATGGCCACTTACGTCTGTTTGACACACGTTCTCTGAAGACATGAGTGCATTAATGCCTGCCACTGCATGTGAACTACTGTGACAGGCTGCCATACCAGAGCAGCTCAGAGCAGGGGGCTACATGGAATAAAAAGGCTGAAGAACGCTGTAAGACATGATTATGGTAAGGAAACGAACCCATCAGTATGTCCTCTTTAACTGTTCTGATTCAGACAGGTTCATGCTCCAATGTGAGTCAGTATGTGAGTTTGTCAGGGGAAATTAGTGCAAAGTCTCACTGAAGCAATCTGAATCAATTAATGACTAATGCTTCTGCTATGCACTTAATATGTAATTCATTAATTAGTACAGTGTCCTTATATAAGTGCTTGTTTTTATAAGAGGTGTTTAGGATTGGGATTATGTTTTATAGTTCTCTATTTGGTGTACCGATGTGAGGTAAGATATTGGCAGGCCTGTTTTATATGGTTGCTCGGTTGGCTGTTCAAATCGTCGAGGAGACAAGCCCGGTTGTTGCCAGCTGATTATAGACGTCCTCTGGGTCAACTTTTCTCAGACGCGCAGTAAAGTAGCCTTATTTTTGGAGCTTGCAATAAAATCAGTAACCCTGTTTTGGTCGCCTCATTTATCAGAATAACTATCTGAAACGGGAATAGATCAAGAAATAAAGTCAAGAAACAAAGCATCAACACGATTAAAATTGGATTACCCGGTTTCTGCTCTGAGATTGCGACAAGTACCTAAGCAAGTAGGCTAGGCTACTGTATTTTGTCATCCAACTGGTAATACTACAATGCCAGTAGAAAATACTTGGGAAGATAATTTCAGTTGTCATTCGCCAGACCAGGTGGTTGTACTTGTGTTAACCAGGAAATTGTGTCAAATGATAAAGAACAGTGTTGGGTAGGCTAAAGGCTGCTAGCTAACAGCATGTAGCTCGCTAGCTGGTAGCTAGCTATTAAATGGCAATCATCTTTGCTCTGATAATGAAGACGTTTATTAGTTTTCACCTTCCAGACGACATCGTTATGAACCCATCCCCTTCTGAAAATTAAATTACTATCTGTGCTTTTGGTAGGCTTTCAGTTTTTGAGGTGTGTAGGGGGACGGATTTTCTATTAGATAGATGTAAATATCTCCAAACTGGAGCTCAGGCAGGGACTTCGACGAGGTTATAGAAATAGTTACAGTAAAGGGATCACAGGTTCCCAAAATGTAATTTTTTTCTAGATATCTGTCTGGCTATTGTGGTATGATCAGTGTTTGATGGCGATCGTAATTGAGTAGGCTGCACTGCTCGAAGATGTCCACTGTTGGTCGACATCTTCGCTTTTGCCCGCAAGGTATCCCTTGTAGTGTGACTGAAAGCTATGAATGACCGTAAATATTGTAATGTTCTGTCGTCTGACATGTAGACTGAACATTTAACATTTACATTTAGCATTTGATATTTGTATTAACATTTAACATTTACATTTAACACTTATATTTAACATTTATATATACCATCGAACATTTACATTTAACATTTACATTTATATTTAACATTTAACATTAACATTTATATTTAACATTTAACATTAACATTTAGATGAAAGATTTATATTATTTAACAACTTTGTGTTACTGCCAAAAATGATCCTTGGAAAAGTTATTGCATGAATTTACATGAATTTATCTCTAAATGCTTGAAAAAGTGACATTTGAATATTGTCATGCTTTTTTCCCCATATGATAATGCTAAATGTACCAAAACTGAGCAGGATTTTCGAACGTGCAACATTTTACAAACGGCGCCCCCCATAGTTTTAAGGATCTAGTTATTGGGCTCTATTACGGATTCTATCTTGGATTCTATTCAGGCTTTTGGCGCCGCCATGTTTCTACAGTAGCCCAGAACAGACGAACCAAAGCACTGGCACTAGGGGGGGCCTTTCTCACTTTTATGGCACCTGACGGCCACTATAGCCTCTGCTACACACTTGGAAAGGGAGAAGCGTTCAGTTGGTTGCAATCTGGAGCCTCACCACTAGATGCCACTAAATCCTACATACTGTACCTTTAATTATTGAACATGTGTAATGTTCATGGTGCTTGGCTTTTGTAATCAATTTATGGCAGATCTATTCGTGAGGAGCTAAAAGTGTTCTAAAAGCCTCAAACACCCATAGCTCTGAGGGAACAGTGCCCAATTAACTTGAGTGAGACAAATTACTCTCTTCCTATTTGTTCACCACAGTAAAAGCTGTATGGAATTGCAATCAGTTCATGAAATAATCTACATGATAGAGGGGCACATAGTTATTCAGGTTTTCAAACCATTCCACATGTAACAGTTCTCAGTGTTTGGGGGCAGACTGCAGTTACGGCCGTCTAAGGTAATAAGTATGAGGAAATTGTCAAGTTTGCTTTTCTACTGTCTTCACATAAACAAAGCAAATATATAGAGAGCTTTAGCTTATTTTCAACTTGGATTCAACTGCATCTAATACTACGTTTTGTCATATGTGACTTTAGATAGAGAAGTCGTACCCTCTTCAGCATTGACCTAACCACATTTGCCCCACTTTGACAGTGAAGATGTAACTGATTCAACAAAAATCCCTCCTTTTTATGTGAGAATTTCGCATTATGGCACGCTCATTTTACTGTGACTGACAGTTGCTGTGCCTATTCGTGCCTCTTGACATAGCCAGCAAGTAGAAACCTCTGATCTAAAATCCGCAAAGCCCTTTTTGATGTTTTATTGTAGTTCTAGCACATTTCGGTCCCAGCCTTGCTGAGCGGAATGAAGCATAGTGTTTGTCGGTGCGGCAGCTGTGAAAGCTCACCTCTAATGGCTGTGGCCTGGGGATTACACACCTCCGTGTCATCTCACAACTCTGATTGGAACAAGACTGCTAATGCCAAATCGTGCTCTCTGAGCAGCCGACTGTGTCCCTCCTCACCCCCACACACACACACACACACACACACATACACACACACACATACACACCGACTCGCACACACACACATGCACGCACACACACACACACACACACACACACACACACACACACACACACACACACACACACACACACACACACACACACACACACACAGTCCCTCCACTCTGAAAGCTGGCAAAGCACAGCTTACTCAAGCGCTACGGAGTGAAAGGCTAAAACGGTGATGATGCGGTCACAAAAAAAGAAACAAAATAATACTCAAAAGTCCTAATCCTCACAGCGACGTGTGACTTCACACATTAGACCAGATGACCCCATTCCTCTTACGCCCCGGTGCTGACGTTTCTCTTTCTGGGTGTTTTAACCTTGGTCTGTAGAGTCACGTCTTGGGAGGTGAAGAGCCATCTGTTGAGTAGCATTAGATCATGGCACGGCTCTTCTCTTCTGTGGCCGGACCAGAAGGAGCAACATATTGTGTAAATGTACCATCTCCCATCAGTGCTACTGCTGCTGTGCTGAGTCCTCCTCTCTCACATCCAGGAGAGGGTGTGAGGGAGAGAGAGAATTATGCAATTAGAGGAATAATTTCACATAGATTAGCCATTATTCACAGTCCTAAAAGCCCTTTTATCATTCATTTATTCTCTCAAGATTCATCTTTTGTGCTATTGGCAGGGGAGCTAAACGTTCATGGTACCTAATGGCAGCACATTTAAGGCAAATGTAATTTATCATTCTTTGAAACCCTTTGGAAAGTGAGAATCCCAAAATAACTGCAGTCTCTTTAATGATTTCAGTGGGGCACATGCAAATTTCAATCAAGCCATTAAGTGAAATCAGACAATCACCTGTCAAAAACCTGTCAAAAAGGTTCTCCCTTTTCGGAGGAATAACAAAGCCATATACCGGAAATTATGACATTTTGAGAGCCTTTACTTAGCAACAAATGAACCACATCCTTCGTGCGCTGAATGTCAGAGAAGTGTCAGAGAAGTGCACCGTGCACTTCATCACACTCCCTTCCTTTTTCTCTCATCCCTCCTGGGATTAAGCACCTCTGGCTGGACAGCTCCTTCTTGATGCCTTTGGGCTCAATTCTCACTTATGGTTTCATCTCAGAGCCTTACCTGTACATACAGTGACACAGTCTGACACAGAAGGCATTTCCCCATAGAATCATTAGCGTTCTAATTCTATGTGTTTTGGGGGACAAAGTGATGTTTCCAGATGGCAGGATTCTGAGACAATGCAAGTATCATAGATGTGACAAGTATCATCAGTGAGTGGCAAACATCAAAGGCTGTTAAAAGAGCCCCATAGAGGGTATGTTGAGTCCTCTTTCTGCCTTCTTTGCCCTCTTCTGTGCCTACTCTCTCTCTCTCTCTCTCTGTCTCTCTCTCTCTTTCTCTCTCTTTTTGAACTTGTTGTTTCTAACCGCGAGACACAAAAAGACAGACAGAGAGAGAGAGAGAGAGAGAAGGCACAGAAGAGGGCAAGGAGAAGGAAAGTCCGACAGAACAATAGAGAGAGACAATCAGAGAAAGAGAGAGTCAGAGAGTTCAGTCTCCGCTCAAGTGACTGGTCCTGGGGCCAGTTTTCAACCAAATCGTATCAGTCCAAACAAAGCCCACTGGCAACTTCCAGCAGGAACATCCAAATGATTCAAGGCTCACGTCCTTCCCAGCCACCCCAGACTCGGAAACCTCAAGCCTTATCTGCCCTTGACCCATGTCACGTCATGTCACAACCTGTCACATCCACACTGCAATGGAAATGCGATGTGCGCACGGTCATTGTCATGCAATTTCACTGTCTCTGCCTCCTTATTACTTTAAGAAACACAAACCCTTTATTTTATTACATTGACTTTCTTTTCCCATTAAACCATGCCACTGTGTATTAATATTGATCTTCATTTGGAAACAGATTTAACCTTAATCTGCTGGTACATGTTAACTAAACCTGTAATTGTTCTTATAAACCATGGAACCACTCCCTTAAAATCCTCAGTAGCACTTTAGTGAAAAGGGTATCTACAAGAAGGATTTCATAACAAATTAATAAGCACTGATTAACCATTTAAAAAAGGCAACACATGAGTGTTTTATGAAGAGCATATCAGAATCAGAATCAGGTTTTATTGGCCAAGTAAGTTTGCACAAACAAGGAATTTGTCTTGGTACAGTGGCTCTCAGTGTGCTTACACATATTACACAAAATATACATCACAACACAAAACAATATGTAGCGCCTCTCTAGCTTGTTTGAGCTTTCATGAGAGGTGGCTAACCTGAATTCTTTTACCTAACAAAGATACCCTTGGGGTTTCACTAATTAACTTGACAATATTAATCCAGTATATTTTACAATAATGCACTTACCTTTAACTTAATAGTTATTACTAATCTAATTTTAAATATGCCAAAACCAGTACACACAACGGATATATAAAAAAGCATGAAAGATTTACTTTAGAAAAAAACACAGATCCAGTACTTCAATTTACATTTCCAATATCCTTTGCACATATATACACATCAGCATGACATATCAATATTCACAACAATAATCACAATACTAACTAGCCGGCAATACTAAATAAACTAATATCTTTACAGTTCAAATGGTGCAGATCTGACTGTAGCTGGTGAACGTGGTAGCCGTAAACAAAATGGCTGCTTCACCATGAGGGCACAAAATAAAAGGGAGATGATTAGGGATGAGAATCGAGAACAGGTTCTTTTTAGAACCGGTTCCTAGTGAACCGATTGTTTGGAATCGTCAGCCAAATTCTTTAACGGTTCTGCTATCGGTCCTTTGTGGCGTTGCGCATGCGCGAACTTTTTTAGTTTATTCTTCAGACTGCAGCAAACATGGCAACTAGGCAGAAGCGTTCTAAAGTTTGGCTCTATTTCACACGACAAAAATGACACCTACGCCACTTGTAACCTGTGTAAAAAGTCTATTTCGTCGAAGGGAGGAAATACAACAATATGAATAAGCATTTGAACACACAGCAATGGAATTAAATTACCAGGAATGTCATGTCTTCGATGCATGCAGCAGCTCAGCTAATGTCGGCGCTTCATCTCTTTCTGTCAAGGGGAACTCTTCAAAAGTGATCACAACCACTCACTGTGTGAAGCAATTTGCCTTTATTGTGTGTAGTCGATCAAGTTATCTTCTGTCCCTTCGTTTGAAGCATACATTTTAGCTCCGGCATTGGTCTCCCATTATTGATCATTTCACGTTTGGATTGTGTTACGGCCAGCCTCGCTGACTGCAACATTGAAGACAAAAGAGTCAAAGGGCTCGTGTCTAGGGGGTTTATTTATTTAACAAAAGACTAGTGCCACAGGTTCACAACAGTAGACCTCCGTCTTGGCGTTAGGAGCAGGACGTGCGATCACTCGGTATTAGCCAGCTCCTCATCCACGGCAGGACACGCTTTATAAAGGGACGACTCCGCCCCCGAACCCAGGTTGCACCTGAAACCTATTAATCAAAAGAAAAGAGCAGGCACAAAGTAAACAGAACTACGCCACCCGGAGGTTAAAGAGGACTGTAACACCTCCACCCCAAAATGGTGACTATAGTCTCCATAACTCGGATATTATTATCCATCGCCAGGCACGACATCCACAACCACGGATGCGTGCAGCACTATTTCAAAACATATATCTGTACAGCTATGCTGTAACAATGACAACAGGCAATGACCAAGCACACCAAGATCAAACATCCATCATTCGCACAAACATACAGAAAACAAAACAAAACCATGACATACGGTTCTTTCAAACCGTAGACACGAAGAATAGAGACTACGGTACCCGTGACAGAGCGTCTGCTAAGACGTTGTCGGTTCCCCGCACATGTTTGATCTCAATGTTAAAGGGCTGCAAGATCAAACTCACCGCATGAGCCGCTGGTTAGCGTTTCTCATGCGGAAAAGAAACCTAAGAGGGTCGTGATCGCTGTACACAACGACCTTCTCTAAAAGCTCCCAAATAGACCTCGAAGTGCTGGACCGCAAGTACAAGGGCTAACGTCTCCTTTTCGATGGTGGAGTACCGCCGTTGCTGGTCGTTAAACTTCCTGGAGAAGTAGCAGACAGGGTGCTGGACCTCGTTCAGCACCTGACTGTAGAAGGACAGCGCCAGCACCCGCTGATCACTTGCGTCACCCGGTACGGGTGCTGCTTAATTGGAGCGGCAAGTACTACATCAATGTCATGTTCTATGACGTGAGTTTGCTTCGGTACATCACTAAACAGCTCAGGAAACTGGTGAATAATGTCTAAAACGTCAGCCCTCTGGGCGTCTGAGAGGTGCGGGGAGACGTTCAGGCAAAACAGAGAGTGTTTCAGTATTGATAAGACGCCCCTCAACCACAGCACGGGACGGGCAACTCTCAGCGTTTTCACTCTCCTCCACCAGAACAGAAAGCATCACCGTACCATCCGTGGATGGGCAACGTATCGGACACTGGACTACAAGCAGGATTGAACACGCTCGAAATAAGGCTTCCAGCATGTTCACATGACATAGACCGCCTCTTGCTGGCGCCGATCGGGAGTAGCAATTACGTAATCACGGTCAGAGACCTTGTCCTCAGACCACATACGAGACCACTGAACCGGGCTTGCAACGCAGAACCCGGAATCGGAAGAAGCATAAGGACTTTCTCACCCACTTCAAAGTGGCGACTGACCGCTTTACGGTCATACCAGTTTGTCATCTTACCTTGAGCTCGCCCAAGATTCTCTCGAGCCAACTCAGGGCTCGGATGCAAACGAGACCTAAAATTCGTAAACATGGCTGCAGACGTCCTGACAGGAGACTCACTCAAAAACTGATCTTTCAACACGGGCCAAAGGCCCACGGGGGGTGTGCCCAAACACAAGATCAGCAGGACTGAAACCAAGGGATCCTGGGTTACCTCCCTGCTTGCGAACAGTAACCAGGAACGGCGTCGGCCCCAGTCTCGACCAGACTCCAAGCAATACGTGCGCAACATGCCCTTTAGCGTTTGGTGATAACGTTCCAGTGCCCCCTGGCTCTCAGGATGATAGGCACTGGAAACATTATGCTGTATGCGCAGCTGTTTCAGCGCGCGAGCGAACACGCGGGACATAAAGTTCGAGCCACGGTCAGTCTGGACAATCTTTGGCAGGCCGAACATAGAAAAGAATCCGAGGAGTTCTCTCAACACCACCTTGGTGGTGATCTTCCGCAGCGGGATAGCCTCTGGGAAACGAGTAGCAGCACACATTATAGTTAACAAATACCTATATCCACTCGTGGAGCGCACAAGTGGGCCCACGATATCAATAATTACATGGTCAAATGGCTGGCCCATCACTGGGATAGGGTACAGGGGAGCAGGTGGAATTGTCTGATTAGGCTTGCCAGCGAGCTGACAAACACAACAGCTCTTACAGAAGCAGACAACGTCCCGCTTAGCCCCCGGCCAAAAGAAATGCTGATTAATACGGTTAAGTGTCTTCGCAATACCCAAATGACCAGCCAGGCCATCGTGAGCTACTCTTAGAATCTCTTCCCTATACACAGATGGTACCACAATCTGATGGACCGAATTCCCCTGGTCAGGAACACTATTAGGTCTCCATTTTCTCATTAAAATGCCATCTCTCACGAAGAAGCACTGCGGCTCCTGATTAAGATCGACATCGCAAGAGGCAGCTTGGAAGAGACAGGTGAGTGACATGTCAGCCTTCTGAGCAGCAACTAGGTTTTCCCGAGTGAATCGGCCAGATTCTTTGCCAGCTTTACTTGCTTCCCTGTCAGACCTAGTAGGAGGAACACTAGGGAATGACTTCGGAACTACCGACTCGTCAAGAGTGACAAAGAAAGAATCAGACAACTCACCAACCGAATCAGAGTCAGCACCCCTACGCTTCGAGGAGTTTCCCCTCGCCATAGCCCGAGTCACCGCGCAGGCGGGGAACACATCGGGATATTTCTGCGCACATTCGTGGATCATAGGTTCCATAGGTTCAGCAACCTGTGGAAACACCTCCGAATTGCCCCTACTCCAAACGTTACCACCACCGATATCGTTACCTAAAATGAACGTGACTCCCGGAACTGGCAGAGATCTCCGAACACCGACAGCTACACTGCCGGTAAGCACGTTAGATTTCAGCTCTATCTGGTGGAGTGGCACAATGGTCGAGCCCATCTCGAAACCGCGCACTAGAACGCTGGTGCCAATCTTTGACTCACCAGAGAGAGGTAGAACCCCTTGCAAGATGAACGAGAGGGAGGCTCCCGTATCACGGAGAATGCGCACCGGTGTACGGTGTTGCCCACCAGGCAGCGACACAAAACCGTCACTGAGAAAAGGCTCATAGCCAGATTCTGAGTCACTGGTGGATTCAGTCATTGGCAGCGTTGGATGGGGAGTAGCCTTAATCACGGTGACCATATTCGCAGCCTGTTTCCTCTCTAGTACCGGACACTCCGCCACCAAGTGTCCGCGCTTCTTACAGTAGAAACAGGCTGGCTCCGGGCTAACAGAAGAACGCAATCTCTGCGGAATCTCTCTGCGGAATTGGGACGATCAGGCCTGGGCTGGTCTCTGGAGTAGACGTGATGCGTTAACGCAAACTCGTCCGCCAAGACAGCAGCTTCATGCAGTGTGTCGACCTGACGCTCGCTAAGGTAGGTGGAAACCGCGCCAGGGAGGCAGTTTTTGAACTCCTCCAGCAAGATCAACTCCCGCAGCTTGGCCCGGCTATCCACTTCCTTGGCAGCACACCAACGGTCGAATAATGTCTCCTTCTCCCGTGCAAATTCGATGTACGATTGCCGGTCAGTTTTGCTACTCTGCCTAAAGCGCTGCCTGTAGGCCTCTGGTACGAGCTGGTAGCTGCGCAAAATAGCCGCTTTGACTACGTCATAGTTTGAGCTCTGCTCCATGGAGAGGGCTGAATATACCTCCTGAGCCCGGCCAGTGAGAACGGACTGAATCAACAGGGGCCAAACCTCCCTGGGCCACCTAAGGGTCAAGGCGACCTTCTCAAAATGTGGAAAATATTTTTCCACATCTTTCTCTACAAAAGGGGGAACCAGTCTTATATGCCTACTGGCATCGAAAGACCCAGTGGGTGCCATATCTAGGTTCTCTTCCTTAGCCCTTATCTCTAGACGTTTCAACTCCAACTCATTCAAAGCCATTTTTAACCGTAATTCCTCCCTCTGATTATCAAGTTCTTTCTCCTTAATAGCCAGTTCCTTCAGTTGAATAGTCTCCCTCATATCTACCGATGGCAGGACCCGCTCCTCCACCAAAAAGGGCAGTATGACGGACTTAACAGTGTGTTTTAATCGCTTCTCAGCGCTAGTCAACTCGATCTTAAAGATCGCCGCTACCTCTATGAGTTGATCCTTCGTGAGGAGGTGAAACGCCCCCTCCGAGGGATCTTCTGCAAACTCCTGCGCTGCAGAAGTCATGATCACCCTACGACTACCCACAAACACACTCGAAATGGCTGCTACTACAATATTCACGCAGTGATCACAAAAAGTGCCCCAAAATAACCACTAAAACACTCCCGAGTGGAATAGAAGTCACGCCCACACACGAACAGGATGCTCAAAAATCTACAAGGCCGCAAAACGTGAGACTTAACTGGGTGATTTCGCTACTACACCGCAACCCCTACCTACCTATGAAAATAAAAAAACTCTATCTTACCCT